>NW_026708240.1:20000-87426 GCF_902713425.1 Acipenser ruthenus
TTACTTGAATAATTTTTATTTTTTTTTTATTTTTTTTTACGTGGTGGTGGCGTGAACTTGATTGGTCCTGTGCAGAGCAGGGCGAGCAGGGCAGGGCTGGCGCTATTACTTGAATAATTTTTTTTTTTTTTTTTTCTTACGTGGTGGTGGCGTGAACTTGATTGGTCCTGTGCAGAGCAGGGCAGAGCAGGGCAGGGCTGGCGCTATTAATTGAATAATTTTTTTTTTTTTTTTTTTTTTTTTACGTGGTGGTGGCGTGAACTTGATTGGTCCTGTGCAGAGCAGGGCAGGGCTGGCGTTATTACTTGAATCTTTTTTTTTTTTTTACGTGGTGGTGGCGTGAAATTGATTGGTCCTGTGCAGAGCAGGGCAGGGCTGGCGCTATTACTTGAATATTTTTTTTTTTTTTTTTTTTTACGTGGTGGTGGCGTGAACTTGATTGGTCCTGTGCAGAGCAGGGCAGGGCTGGCGCTATTAATTGAATAATTTTTTTTTTTTTTTTTACGTGGTGGTGGCGTGAACTTGATTGGTCCTGTGCAGAGCAGGGCAGGGCTGGCGCTATTACTTGAATAATTTTTTTTTTGTTTTTTTTTTACGTGGTGGTGGCGTGAACTTGTTTGGTCCTGTGCAGAGCAGGGCAGGGCTGGCGCTATTACTTGAATAATTTTTTATTTTTTTTTTTTTCACGTGGTGGTGGCGTGAACTTGATTGGTCCTGTGCAGAGCAGGGCAGGGCTGGCGCTATTAATTGAATAATTTTTTTTTTTTTTTTTTTTTTTTACGTGGTGGTGGCGTGAACTTGATTGGTCCTGTGCAGAGCAGGCAGGGCTGGCGCTATTAATTGAATAATTTTTTTTTTTTTTTTTTTTTTACGTGGTGGTGGCGTGAACTTGATTGGTCCTGTGCAGAGCAGGGCAGAGCAGGGCAGGGCTGGCGCTATTAATTGAATAATTTTTTTTTTTTTTTTTTACGTGGTGGTGGCGTGAACTTGATTGGTCCTGTGCAGAGCAGGGCAGGGCTGGCGCTATTACTTGAATAATTTTTTTTTAGTTTTTTTTTTACGTGGTGGTGGCGTGAACTTGTTTGGTCCTGTGCAGAGCAGGGCAGGGCTGGCGCTATTACTTGAATAATTTTTTATTTTATTTTTTTTCACGTGGTGGTGGCGTGAACTTGATTGGTCCTGTGCAGAGCAGGGCAGGGCTGGCGCTATTAATTGAATAATTTTTTTTTTTTTTTTTTTTTTACGTGGTGGTGGCGTGAACTTGATTGGTCCTGTGCAGAGCAGGGCAGGGCTGGCGCTATTAATTGAATAATTTTTTTTTTTTTTTTTTTTACGTGGTGGTGGCGTGAACTTGATTGGTCCTGTGCAGAGCAGGGCAGGGCTGGCGCTATTAATTGAATAATTTTTTTTTTTTTTTTTTTTTACGTGGTGGTGGCGTGAACTTGATTGGTCCTATGCAGAGCAGGGCAGGGCTGGCGCTATTACTTGAATAATTTTTTTATTTTTTTATTTTTTTTTCACGTGGTGGTGGCGTGAACTTGATTGGTCCTGTGCAGAGCAGGGCAGGGCTGGCGCTATTACTTGAATTTTTTTTTTTTTTTTTTTTTTAATGTGGTGGTGGCGTGAACTTGATTGGTCCTGTGCAGAGCAGGGCAGGGCTGGCGCTATTACTTGAATAATTTTTTTTTTTTTTTTTTACGTGGTGGTGGCGTGAACTTGATTGGTCCTGTGCAGAGCAGGGCAGGGCTGGCGCTATTACTTGAATTATTTTTTTTTTTTTTTTTTTTTTACGTTGTGGCAATAGCCACACACAGTGTTGCAGGAAATGCATCACCTGCTATTCATAATTCTGAATAGCAGAGCCTGGCCAGGCAATGTCTTTTCTTTTTTATTATTAACTCTTTATTTTCGCTCGCCTATAGTGTTATTCCTGTCTCTTATTTTTAGAGCTTTTCAGGACATCTATATGTTTCAATTGAATTGGTTTGTTTTACCTGTATTCTTTTCATTACCCTTTTCTAGGGGTTTTACGGTAATTATTTGGGCTTGCTCCTTTTTTCCCTCCACTAGTCACCTGATGGGGAAGGCCTTGAGTTCCTGTTTCCTGTTTTTAGGGGTGGGGAGTTGAAGGAAGGAGTAGAAGGGTGTGGTTGTTGCTCACTTTGTTTGTTAGGATCTTTGGTTGTATTTCGATACTTTCTTGTTTCTTCATTATTTTTCAATATATAGTTTTTATTTTTCCTTTTTCAACTATCCTAACAGCGCAGGCTGCATTTTCTTTACCACCAGGTTTTTTCCTGCATTCCTTTTTTGTTTGGGGTTCTGTTTGTTTTTGCCAGTTTTGTTATTCAAAGGATTTACATCAACTGCATTGCAGATTCACAGAACCAGCACCGGATCAAGAGCAGCCAGGGTGAGATCTTCTTCAATTATTTCTCTACTGGATTACCCTTTTTTTCTGAATGGCCATTCATGTGCTTTATTTTTGGGATGTTTGCATAGGATTTTTCTGGGACATTTGTTTTTTTTTGGTGATTTTTATATTGCCTTTATTGTTTTGTTTGTTCGGGACTGTTATTGTGATTTCTTTATTTTTTACTACTATTGACATTCATTGCCTTCCAGTAGTTTGATATAGGATGTTGAATAGACAATTTGTGTCCATTTTCCTTCATAGTAATAAATTTATTTTTGATAGCCTCTGTGTGGCCCCCTTTTCATAATTATTTTCGCTGTAGCAATTGACTGCTGTTATTAGTCAACTTTGTTATAACGTGGTGGTGGCGTGAACTTGATTGGTCCGGTGCAGAGCAGGGCAGAGCAGGGCAGGGCTGGCGCTATTACTTGAATTTTTTTATTTTTTTTTATTTATTTTTTTTACGTGGTGGTGGCGTGAACTTGATTGGTCCTGTGCAGAGCAGGGCAGAGCAGGGCAGGGCTGGCGCTATTACTTGAATATTTATTTATTTATTTTTTTTACGTAGTGGTGGCATGAACTTGATTGGTCCTGTGCAGAGCAGGGCAGAGCAGGGCAGGGCTGGCGCTATTACTTGAATAATTTATTTTATTTTTTTTTTTTACGTGGTGGTGGTGTGAACTTGATTGGTCCTGTGCAGAGCAGGGCAGGGCTGGCGCTATTACTTGAATATTTTTTTTTTTTACGTGGTGGTGGCGTGAACTCGATTGGTCCTGTGCAGAGCAGGGTAGGGCTGGCGCTATTACTTGAATTTTTTTTTTTTTTACGTGGTGGTGGCGTGAACTTGATTGGTCCTTTCCAGAGCAGGGCAGGGCTGGCGCTATTACTTTCTTTTTTTTACGTGGTGGTGGCGTGAACTCAATTGGTCCTGTGGAGAGCAGGGTAGGGCTGGCGCTATTACTTGAATTTTTTTTTTTTTACGTGGTGGTGGCGTGAACTTGATTGGTCCTTTCCAGAGCAGGGCAGGGCTGGCGCTATTACTTTCTTTTTTTTACGTGGTGGTGGCGTGAACTCAATTGGTCCTGTGGAGAGCAGGGCAGGGCTGGTGCTATTACTTGCTTTTTTTTAAATTTTTTTACATGGTGGTGGCGTGAACTCGATTGGTCTGTGCAGAGCAGGGCTGGGCTGGTGCTATTACTTGATTTTTTATTTTTTTTTTGTGTTCCGCTAGCTCGGGGGTGAACACCTGCTCATCCCCCGCCGAGCTGCACGGGTGTTAGTCTGGGTCCCGTGTCTCGAGGGAACATCGTTTCAATGCACGTCCCCTGTACCACGCGGCGCTACGAGTATTATGAGGCTGGACTGGTGTTCCGCGAGGTCGGGGTGAACACTTGCACAAGAGCTGCGAGACCCCGTTAGAAGCAGCCCCGGAGGCCAGCGAAAACAGCCGAGAGTTAAGCCCCTCCCCGCCGTGGCTTCGGCTGCCTTCCGCCACGTCACATCGGACGGGACTCTGGTCATGTGTTTTGCAACACATGACCAGAGTCCCCTACACGTCCCTGCGGGCCCTTGAAAACGTACCTTTTGAAGTGTTTTTCAGCCATGCAACCAGGCAGAAACACCATTTCAAGGGCTGTAGGATCAGACCAACAGTCTGTGACTGAGCCAGTGTTTTAGAGTGATTCCTGCAAAATTCAGGTTTTTTGCCATTCAAATCAGTCGACCGCTGCTTTAAGCCTATGGGGAGTTTGGAACACTTTTGGCAGGCTCTCAAAACATCGGCGAATGCGGTAGGTGGCTGAAACTTGCTACAGGAGCACCTCTAGGACGTGTAGATAATTGGTTGAAAAGCACAGGTCGCTGGGCCTTTCGGTTCCGACGCCGCCCCTGTCCTTGAATGCCACTTCGAAGTGGTCTGCGGGCCCTTGAAAACGTACCTTTTGAAGTGTTTTTCAGCCATGCAACCAGGCAGAAACACCATTTCAAGGGCTGTAGGATCAGACCAACAGTCTGTGACTGAGCCCAGTGTTTTTAGAGTGATTCCTGCAAAATTCAGGTTTTTTGCCATTCAAATCAGTCGACCGCTGCTTTAAGCCTATGGGGAGTTTGGAACACTTTTGGCAGGCTCTCAAAACATCGGCGAATGCGGTAGGTGGCTGAAACTTGCTACAGAGCACCTCTAGACGTGTAGATAATTGGTTGAAAAAGCACAGGTCGCTGGGCCTTTCGGTTCCGACGCCGCCCCTGTCCTTGAATGCCACTTCGAAGTGGTCTGCGGGCCCCTTGAAAACGTACCTTTTGAAGTGTTTTTCAGCCATGCAACCAGGCAGAAACACCATTTCAAGGGCTGTAGGATCAGACCAACAGTCTGTGACTGAGCCCAGTGTTTTTAGAGTGATTCCTGCAAAATTCAGGTTTTTTGCCATTCAAATCAGTCGACCGCTGCTTTAAGCCTATGGGGAGTTTGGAACACTTTTGGCAGGCTCTCAAAACATCGGCGAATGCGGTAGGTGGCTGAAACTTGCTACAGAGCACCTCTAGGACGTGTAGATAATTGGTTGAAAAGCACAGGTCGCTGGGCCTTTCGGTTCCGACGCCGCCCCTGTCCTTGAATGCCACTTCGAAGTGGTCTGCGGGCCCCTTGAAAACGTACCTTTTGAAGTGTTTTTCAGCCATGCAACCAGGCAGAAACACCATTTCAAGGGCTTGTAGGATCAGACCAACAGTCTGTGACTGAGCCCAGTGTTTTTAGAGTGATTCCTGCAAATTCAGGTTTTTTGCCATTCAAATCAGTCGACCGCTGCTTTAAGCCTATGGGGAGTTTGGAACACTTTGGCAGGCTCTCAAAACATCGGCGAATGCGGTAGGTGGCTGAAACTTGCTACAGAGCACCTCTAGGACGTGTAGATAATTGGTTGAAAAGCACAGGTCGCTGGGCCTTTCGGGTTCCGACGCCGCCCCTGTCCTTGAATGCCACTTCGAAGTGGTCTGCGGGCCACTTAAAAACTATATCTTTGTGTTCGCTGGGTACTATCGAATCTATTACTGACACCTCGTGGTCATGATTCGCAACTGCATGTCTTTACGTTGCTTAACATTCCATGTCTGCAGCGTGTCACGTGAATCTCGTTTCGTGTTGTTTGTATACTCTTAGTAAATGAAGGGTACAACCAAAAATATGTTTAAAACAAACAGCATGTATTTACATTCACAACATAGAACTGCATAAACATTCTGCGTGGGCAAATATGATCGCACAGTTGCGTTTTTCCAAATGGTAAAGGATTTACTCCCGGCGAGTCAGGGCAGTACGTGTGCTTCTTAGAGTGACTGTATCCTACTTCCAGCGCATCGACTCAGACAACACGGGTGTAAAAAAAGCCCCAATAAGTGACCCCTGTCACCTAATTACGAGATCATTTTTTAAAACCTAGTTACGTGATCATTTAATTTCTCGTGAATACGGGTTGCTTTGTCACGGTGTATACGTGATATTTTTTAACACACATTTACGTCATAATTTTGTTTACGAGTGTAAGTCGCCCTGGACAAGTGCGTCTGCTAATAAATAAATAAATAATTACGTTTTACTTGTTGTCACGTATGTGCGTGATATTTTCCTTTCATGTAAATAGGTGTTTTATTATTATTTATTTATTTATGTAAGGGAGCAATGCGCTTCCTTAATAGCTGTAATTACAGAACCGCATCTGAATGAACTGCGTTGAACCAGGCAGCTGTGAAGGGAGTCATTAGGGTGCGTTCACGGAGATCATTTTGTGTAGAATCTGACAAGTTTGATAGAAGTTCATTGGATCAATTGGTCACATTCTGCACAATATCTGCGCAGAATTATCTCCGTGAACGAACGCTGAGACTTTATTCACTTCAGTGCGCAAGCGCAGCTGTAAAACAAGAGAGCGACGCTGGGAAATGCAGTCTTTCGATTTCACTTCAATGCGCAAGCGCCGCTGTATAAAGAGAGAGCGATGCTGAGAAATGCAGACTTTCTATATTCACTTCAATGTGCATGTCCCGATGGAACATCAATTAAAATGCACGTCCCCTTTTCCCCCGGGTGCACGAGTATTATGAGGCCGGGCTGGAGTTCCACGAAGTCGGGGTGAACACTTGCACAAGAGCTGCGAGACCTCGTTAGAAGCAGCCCCGGAGGCCAGCGAAAACAGCCGAGAATTAAGCGCCCTCCCCTCCGAGGCTTTGGCTGATTTCCGCAACGTCACGTCGGACGGGGCTCTGGTCATGTTATTATTATTTTTTTTTTTCACATGACCAGAGTCCCGTTCGTTTGGACGTGGCGGAAATCGACCGAAGCCTCAGAGGGGAGGGCGCTTAATTCTCGGCTATTTTCGCCGGAATATCTCGGTCGGTATCGGAGCTTTCTGCACGGGGGGTCTGCGAGCTCGTCCCCCCGGGGAGCTGCACCGTGTAGAAGCACCGTTTCAAGGGCTGTAGGATCAGACCAACAGTCTGTGACTGAGCCCAGTGTTTTTAGAGTGATTCCTGCAAAATTCAGGTTTTTTGCCATTCAAATCAGTCGACTGCTGCTTTAAGCCTATGGGGAGTTTGGAACACTTTTGGCAGGCTCTCAAAACATCGGCGAATGCGGTAGGTGGCTGAAACTTGCTACAGAGCACCTCTAGGACGTGTAGATAATTGGTTGAAAAGCACAGGTCGCTGGGCCTTTCGGTTCCGACGCCGCCCCTGTCCTTGAATGCCACTTCGAAGTGGTCTGCGGGCCCCTTGAAAACGTACCTTTTGAAGTGTTTTTCAGCCATGCAACCAGGCAGAAACACCATTTCAAGGGCTGTAGGATCAGACCAACAGTCTGTGACTAGAGCCCAGTGTTTTTAGAGTGATTCCTGCAAAATTCAGGTTTTTTGCCATTCAAATCAGTCGACCGCTGCTTTAAGCCTAGGGGAGTTTGGAACACTTTTGGCAGGCTCTCAAAACATCGGCGAATGCGGTAGGTGCTGAAACTTGCTACAGAGCACCTCTAGGACGTGTAGATAATTGGTTGAAAAGCACAGGTCGCTGGGCCTTTCGGTTCCGACGCCGCCCCTGTCCTTGAATGCCACTTCGAAGTGGTCTGCGGGCCCCTTGAAAACGTACCTTTTGAAGGGTTTTTCAGCCATGCAACCAGGCAGAAACACCATTTCAAGGGCTGTAGGATCAGACTAACAGTCTGTGACTGACCCCAGTGTTTTTAGAGCAATTCCTGCAAAATTCTGGTTTTTTGCCATTAAAATAAGTTCGACCGCTGCTTTAAGCCTATGGCCAAATTTGGAGCAATTTCGGCAGGCTCTCAAAGAATCAGCGAATGTGGTAGGTGGCTGAAAATTGCTACAGAGCACCTCTAGGACATGCAGATAAGAGGGTGAAAAGCACAGGTTGCTGGGCCTTTCGGTTCGGACGCTGCCCCTGTCCTTGAATGCCACTTCTAAGTGGACTGCGGACCACTTTAAAAACTATATCTTTGTGTTCGCTGGGTTACTATCGAATCTATTACTGACACCTCGTGGTCATGATTCGCAACTGCATGTCATTACGTTGCTTAACATTCCATGTCTGCAAGCGTGTCACGTGAATCTCGTTTCGTGTTGTTTGTATACTCTTAGTAAATGAAGGGTACAACCAAAAATATGTTTTAAAACAAACAGCATGTATTTACATTCACAACATAGAACTGCATAAACATTCTGCGTGGGCAAATATGATCGCACAGTTGCGTTTTTCCAAATGGTAAAGGATTTACTCCCGGCGAGTCAGGGCAGTACGTGTGCTTCTTAGAGTGACTGTATCCTACTTCCAGCGCATCGACTCAGACAACACGGGTGTAAAAAAAGCCCAATAAGTGACCCCTGTCACCTAATTACGAGATCATTTTTAAAACCTAGTTACGTGATCATTTAATTTCTCGTGAATACGGGTTGCTTTGTCACGTGTATACGTGATATTTTTTAACACACATTTACGTCATAATTTTTGTTTACGAGTGTAAGTCGCCCTGGACAAGTGCGTCTGCTAATTAATAAATAAATAAATAAATAAATAAATAAATAAATTAATAATAATAAAAAATAACAATAATAATAATTACGTTTTACTTGTTGTCACGTATGTGCGTGATATTTTCCTTTCATGTAAATAGGTGTTTTATTATTATTTATTTATTTATGTAAGGTAGCAATGCGCTTCCTTAATAGCTGTAATTACAGAACCGCATCTGAATGAACTGCGTTGAACCAGGCAGCTGTGAAAGGGAGACATTAAGGGTGCGTTCACGGAGATCATTCTGTGCAGAATCTGACCAGTTGATAGAAGTTCATTGGATCAATGGTCACATTCTGCACAATATCTGCGCAGAATGATCTCCGTGAACGCACGCTGAGACTTTATTCACTTCAGTGCGCAAGCGCAGCTGTAAAACGATGAGAGCGACGCTGGGAAATGCAGTCTTTCGATTTCACTTCAATGCGCAAGCGCCGCTGTATAAAGAGAGAGCGATGCTGAGAAATGCAGACTTTCTATATTCACTTCAATGTGCATGTCCCGAGGGAACATCAATTAAATGCACGTCCCCTTTTCCCCCGGGTGCACGAGTATTATGAGGCCGGGCTGGAGTTCCACGAGGTCGGGGTGAACACTTGCACAAGAGCTGCGGAGACCTCGTTAGAAGCAGCCCCGGAGGCCAGCGAAAACAGCCGAGAGTTAAGCCCCTCCCCGCCGTGGCTTCGGCTGCCTTCCGCCACGTCACGTCGGACGGGACTCTGGTCATGTGTTTTGCAACATGACCAGAGTTCCGTCCGTCTTGAAGTGGCGGATGGCTGCCGATGCCACGGTGGGGAGGGGCTTAATTCCCGGCTATTTTCAAACTCGGCGGGAAGGCAGCAGGAGGCTCCGTTCACGGCTAACTCCCCGCGATCCCCGCTGACCGATCGGAGCCGGTTTAGCGCTCCAGGCAGTCGGATACTTTAGCGCCTCAGCAGCGGGGGCGACGACCTCTAACATTCCCCGGGCCTGCCCGAGTGTAAGGCTTTGACCCGTCTGCCGGGGGAAAAAAATACCTGCATGTCCCCCGTCCCCCCCGGGTGCACGGGTGTTATGAGGCCGGGCTGGAGTTCCACGAGCTCGGGGTGAACACCTGCTCATCCCCCGCGGAGCTGCACGGGGGTTAGCCTGGGTCCCGTGTCTCGATGGAACATCGTTTCAATGCACGTCCTCTGTAACCCGCGGCGCACGAGTATTATGAGGCCGTGCTGGAATTCCGCGAGGTCTGGGTGAACACTTGCACAAGCGCTGCGGAGGCCCCCCCTGTCCTTAACCCTTTCAGACCTGGTGTCCATTACAATGGACATCACATGTTTGAGCGTTTTTTCTAGAGTTCTAAAAACACCTGCAGTGTTTTTAGAAGAATTCTTGCAGAAATCAGATTTCTTTAGCAATTCAAACAAGAGTAACAGCATTTGCATCGGGTTCCCCAATGTCATAATTATTTTCCACCAGTAGATGGCAGCAGCCCCAAAGAAGTGGCGTCAAAAAACATTGAAATACTTGAAAATGTACCTTTTTGAAGTGTTTTTCAGCCATGCAACCAGGCAGAAACACCATTTCAAGGGCTGTGGGATCAGACCAACAGTCTGTGACTGAGCCCAGTGTTTTTAGAGCGATTCCTGCAAAATTCAGGTTTTTTGCCATTCAAATCAGTCGACCGCTGCTTTAAGCCTATGGGAGTTTGGAACACTTTTGGCAGGCTCTCAAAACATCGGCGAATGCGGTAGGTGGCTGAAACTTGCTACAGAGCACCTCTAGGACGTGTAGATAATTGGTTGAAAAGCACAGGTCGCTGGGCCTTTCGGT
The DNA here is from genome assembly GCF_902713425.1 of Acipenser ruthenus. Taxonomy (NCBI): domain Eukaryota; kingdom Metazoa; phylum Chordata; class Actinopteri; order Acipenseriformes; family Acipenseridae; genus Acipenser; species Acipenser ruthenus. Next base: position 30,295 of record NW_026708240.1, read on the forward strand.
TCCGACGCCGCCCCTGTCCTTGAATGCCACTTCGAAGTGGTCTGCGGGCCCCTTGAAAACGTACCTTTTGAAGGGTTTTTCAGCCATGCAACCAGGTAGAAACATCATTTCAAGGGCTGTAGGATCAGACTAACAGTCTGTGACTGACCCCAGTGTTTTTTAGAGCAATTCCTGCAAAATTCTGGTTTTTTGCCATTAAAATAAGTCGACCGCTGCTTTAAGCCTATGGCCAAATTTGGAGCAATTTCGGCAGGCTCTCAAAGAATCAGCGAATGTGGTAGGTGGCTGAAAATTGCTACAGAGCACCTCTAGGACATGCAGATAAGAGGGTGAAAAGCACAGGTTGCTGGGCCTTTCGGTTCGGACGCTGCCCCTGTCCTTGAATGCCACTTCTAAGTGGACTGCGGACCACTTTAAAAACTATATCTTTGTGTTCGCTGGGTTACTATCGAATCTATTACTGACACCTCGTGGTCATGATTCGCAACTGCATGTCATTACGTTTGCTTAACATTCCATGTCTGCAAGCGTGTCACGTGAATCTCGTTTCGTGTTGTTTGTATACTCTTAGTAAATGAAGGGTACAACCAAAAATATGTTTTAAAACAAACAGCATGTATTTTACATTCACAACATAGAACTGCATAAACATTCTGCGTGGGCAAATATGATCGCACAGTTGCGTTTTTCCAAATGGTAAAGGATTTACTCCCGGTGAGTCAGGGCAGTACGTGTGCTTCTTAGAGTGACTGTATCCTACTTCCAGCGCATCGACTCAGACAACACGGGTGTAAAAAAAGCCCCAATAAGTGACCCCTGTCACCTAATTACGAGATCATTTTTTAAAACCTAGTTACGTGATCATTTAATTTCTCGTGAATACGGGTTGCTTTGTCACGTGTATACGTGATATTTTTTAACACACATTTACGTCATAATTTTTGTTTACGAGTGTAAGTCGCCGTGGACAAGTGCGTCTGCTAATAAATAAATAAATAAATAAATAAATAAATAAATAAATAATTACGTTTTACTTGTTGTCACGTATGTGCGTGATATTTTCCTTTCATGTAAATAGGTGTTTTATTATTATTTATTTATTTATGTAAGGGAGCAATGCGCTTCCTTAATAGCTGTAATTACAGAACCGCATCTGAATGAACTGCGTTGAACCAGGCAGCTGTGAAAGGGAGACATTAAGGGTGCGTTCACGGAGATCATTCTGTGCAGAATCTGACCAGTTGATAGAAGTTCATTGGATCAATTGGTCACATTCTGCACAATATCTGCGCAGAATGATCTCCGTGAACGCACGCTGAGACTTTATTCACTTCAGTGCGCAAGCGCAGCTGTAAAACGAGAGAGCGACGCTGGGAAATGCAGTCTTTCGATTTCACTTCAATGCGCAAGCGCCGCTGTATAAAGAGAGAGCGATGCTGAGAAATGCAGACTTTCTATATTCACTTCAATGTGCATGTCCCGAGGGAACATCAATTAAATGCACGTCCCCTTTTCCCCGGGTGCACGAGTATTATGAGGCCGGGCTGGAGTTCCACGAGGTCGGGGTGAACACTTGCACAAGAGCTGCGGAGACCTCGTTAGAAGCAGCCCCGGAAGCCAGCGAAAACAGCCGAGAGTTAAGCCCCTCCCCGCCGTGGCTTCGGCTGCCTTCCGCCACGTCACGTCGGACGGGACTCTGGTCATGTGTTTTGCAACATGACCAGAGTTCCGTCCGTCTTGAAGTGGCGGATGGCTGCGATGCCACGGTGGGGAGGGGCTTAATTCCCGGCTATTTTCAAACTCGGCGGGAAGGCAGCAGGAGGCTCCGTTCACGGCTAACTCCCCGCGATCCCCGCTGACCGATCGGAGCCGGTTTTAGCGCTCCAGGCAGTCGGATACTTTAGCGCCTCAGCAGCGGGGGCGACGACCTCTAACATTCCCGGGCCTGCCCGAGTGTAAGGCTTTGACCCGTCTGCCGGGGGAAAAAAACACCTGCATGTCCCCCGTCCCCCCCGGGTGCACGGGTGTTATGAGGCCGGGCTGGAGTTCCACGAGCTCGGGGTGAACACCTGCTCATCCCCCGCGGAGCTGCACGGGGTTAGCCTGGGTCCCGTGTCTCGATGGAACATCGTTTCAATGCACGTCCTCTGTAACCCGCGGCGCACGAGTATTATGAGGCCGTGCTGGAATTCCGCGAGGTCTGGGTGAACACTTGCACAAGCGCTGCGGAGGCCCCCCCCTGTCCTTAACCCTTTCAGACCTGGTGTCCATTACAATGGACATCACATGTTTGAGCGTTTTTTCTAGAGTTCTAAAAACACCTGCAGTGTTTTTAGAAGAATTCTTGCAGAAATCAGATTTCTTTAGCAATTCAAACAAGAGTAACAGCATTTGCATCGGGTTCCCCAATGTCATAATTATTTTCCACCAGTAGATGGCAGCAGCCCCAAAGAAGTGGCGTCAAAAAACATTGAAATACTTGAAAATGTACCTTTTTGAAGTGTTTTTCAGCCATGCAACCAGGCAGAAACACCATTTCAAGGGCTGTGGGATCAGACCAACAGTCTGTGACTGAGCCCAGTGTTTTTAGAGCGATTCCTGCAAAATTCAGGTTTTTTGCCATTCAAATCAGTCGACCGCTGCTTTAAGCCTATGGGGAGTTTGGAACACTTTTGGCAGGCTCTCAAAACATCGGCGAATGCGGTAGGTGGCTGAAACTTGCTACAGAGCACCTCTAGGACGTGTAGATAATTGGTTGAAAAGCACAGGTCGCTGGGCCTTTCGGTTCCGACGCCGCCCCTGTCCTTGAATGCCACTTCGAAGTGGTCTGCGGGCCCCTTGAAAACGTACCTTTTGAAGGGTTTTTCAGCCATGCAACCAGGTAGAAACATCATTTCAAGGGCTGTAGGATCAGACTAACAGTCTGTGACTGACCCCAGTGTTTTTAGAGCAATTCCTGCAAATTCTGGTTTTTTGCCATTAAAATAAGTCGACCGCTGCTTTAAGCCTATGGCCAAATTTGGAGCAATTTCGGCAGGCTCTCAAAGAATCAGCGAATGTGGTAGGTGGCTGAAAATTGCTACAGAGCACCTCTAGGACATGCAGATAAGAGGGTGAAAAGCACAGGTTGCTGGGCCTTTCGGTTCGGACGCTGCCCCTGTCCTTGAATGCCACTTCTAAGTGGACTGCGGACCACTTTAAAAACTATATCTTTGTGTTCGCTGGGTTACTATCGAATCTATTACTGACACCTCGTGGTCATGATTCGCAACTGCATGTCATTACGTTTGCTTAACATTCCATGTCTGCAAGCGTGTCACGTGAATCTCGTTTCGTGTTGTTTGTATACTCTTAGTAAATGAAGGGTACAACCAAAAATATGTTTTAAAACAAACAGCATGTATTTACATTCACAACATAGAACTGCATAAACATTCTGCGTGGGCAAATATGATCGCACAGTTGCGTTTTTCCAAATGGTAAAGGATTTACTCCCGGCGAGTCAGGGCAGTACGTGTGCTTCTTAGAGTGACTGTATCCTACTTCCAGCGCATCGACTCAGACAACACGGGTGTAAAAAAAGCCCCAATAAGTGACCCCTGTCACCTAATTACGAGATCATTTTTTAAAACCTAGTTACGTGATCATTTAATTTCTCGTGAATACGGGTTGCTTTGTCACGTGTATACGTGATATTTTTTAACACACATTTACGTCATAATTTTTGTTTACGAGTGTAAGTCGCCCTGGACAAGTGCGTCTGCTAATAAATAAATAAATAAATAAATAAATAAATAAATAATTACGTTTTACTTGTTGTCACGTATGTGCGTGATATTTTCCTTTCATGTAAATAGGTGTTTTATTATTATTTATTTATTTATGTAAGGGAGCAATGCGCTTCCTTAATAGCTGTAATTACAGAACCGCATCTGAATGAACTGCGTTGAACCAGGCAGCTGTGAAAGGGAGTCATTAAGGGTGCGTTCACGGAGATCATTTTGTGTAGAATCTGACCAGTTGATAGAAGTTCATTGGATCAATTGGTCACATTCTGCACAATATCTGCGCAGAATTATCTCCGTGAACGCACGCTGAGACTTTATTCACTTCAGTGCGCAAGCGCAGCTGTAAAACAAGAGAGCGACGCTGGGAAATGCAGTCTTTCGATTTCACTTCAATGCGCAAGCGCCGCTGTATAAAGAGAGAGCGATGCTGAGAAATGCAGACTTTCTATATTCACTTCAATGTGCATGTCCCGATGGAACATCAATTAAATGCACGTCCCCTTTTCCCCCGGGTGCACGAGTATTATGAGGCCGGGCTGGAGTTCCACGAAGTCGGGGTGAACACTTGCACAAGAGCTGCGGAGACCTCGTTAGAAGCAGCCCCGGAGGCCAGCGAAAACAGCCGAGAATTAAGCGCCCTCCCCTCCGAGGCTTTGGCTGATTTCCGCAACGTCACGTCGGACGGGGCTCTGGTCATGTTATTATTATTTTTTTTTTTCACATGACCAGAGTCCCGTTCGTTTGGACGTGGCGGAAATCGACCGAAGCCTCAGAGGGGAGGGCGCTTAATTCTCGGCTATTTTCGCCGGAATATCTCGGTCGGTATCGGAGCTTTCTGCACGGGGGGGTCTGCGAGCTCGTCCCCCCGGGGAGCTGCACCGTGTAGAAGCACCGTTTCAAGGGCTGTAGGATCAGACCAACAGTCTGTGACTGAGCCCAGTGTTTTTAGAGTGATTCCTGCAAAATTCAGGTTTTTTGCCATTCAAATCAGTCGACCGCTGCTTTAAGCCTATGGGGAGTTTGGAACACTTTTGGCAGGCTCTCAAAACATCGGCGAATGCGGTAGGTGGCTGAAACTTGCTACAGAGCACCTCTAGGACGTGTAGATAATTGGTTGAAAAGCACAGGTCGCTGGGCCTTTCGGTTCCGACGCCGCCCCTGTCCTTGAATGCCACTTCGAAGTGGTCTGCGGGCCCCTTGAAAACGTACCTTTTGAAGTGTTTTTCAGCCATGCAACCAGGCAGAAACACCATTTCAAGGGCTGTAGGATCAGACCAACAGTCTGTGACTGAGCCCAGTGTTTTTAGAGTGATTCCTGCAAAATTCAGGTTTTTTGCCATTCAAATCAGTCGACCGCTGCTTTAAGCCTATGGGGAGTTTGGAACACTTTTGGCAGGCTCTCAAAACATCGGCGAATGCGGTAGGTGGCTGAAACTTGCTACAGAGCACCTCTAGGACGTGTAGATAATTGGTTGAAAAGCACAGGTCGCTGGGCCTTTCGGTTCCGACGCCGCCCCTGTCCTTGAATGCCACTTCGAAGTGGTCTGCGGGCCACTTTAAAAACTATATCTTTGTGTTCGCTGGGTTACTATCGAATCTATTACTGACACCTCGTGGTCATGATTCGCAACTGCATGTCTTTACGTTTGCTTAACATTCCATGTCTGCAAGCGTGTCACGTGAATCTCGTTTCGTGTTGTTTGTATACTCTTAGTAAATGAAGGGTACAACCAAAAATATGTTTTAAAACAAACAGCATGTATTTACATTCACAACATAGAACTGCATAAACATTCTGCGTGGGCAAATATGATCGCACAGTTGCGTTTTTCCAAATGGTAAAGGATTTACTCCCGGCGAGTCAGGGCAGTACGTGTGCTTCTTAGAGTGACTGTATCCTACTTCCAGCGCATCGACTCAGACAACACGGGTGTAAAAAAAGCCCCAATAAGTGACCCCTGTCACCTAATTACGAGATCATTTTTTAAAACCTAGTTACGTGATCATTTAATTTCTCGTGAATACGGGTTGCTTTGTCACGTGTATACGTGATATTTTTTAACACACATTTACGTCATAATTTTTGTTTACGAGTGTAAGTCGCCCTGGACAAGTGCGTCTGCTAATAAATAAATAAATAAATAAATAAATAAATAAATAATTACGTTTTACTTGTTGTCACGTATGTGCGTGATATTTTCCTTTCATGTAAATAGGTGTTTTATTATTATTTATTTATTTATGTAAGGGAGCAATGCGCTTCCTTAATAGCTGTAATTACAGAACCGCATCTGAATGAACTGCGTTGAACCAGGCAGCTGTGAAAGGGAGTCATTAAGGGTGCGTTCACGGAGATCATTTTGTGTAGAATCTGACCAGTTGATAGAAGTTCATTGGATCAATTGGTCACATTCTGCACAATATCTGCGCAGAATTATCTCCGTGAACGCACGCTGAGACTTTATTCACTTCAGTGCGCAAGCGCAGCTGTAAAACAAGAGAGCGACGCTGGGAAATGCAGTCTTTCGATTTCACTTCAATGCGCAAGCGCCGCTGTATAAAGAGAGAGCGATGCTGAGAAATGCAGACTTTCTATATTCACTTCAATGTGCATGTCCCGATGGAACATCAATTAAATGCACGTCCCCTTTTCCCCCGGGTGCACGAGTATTATGAGGCCGGGCTGGAGTTCCACGAAGTCGGGGTGAACACTTGCACAAGAGCTGCGGAGACCTCGTTAGAAGCAGCCCCGGAGGCCAGCGAAAACAGCCGAGAATTAAGCGCCCTCCCCTCCGAGGCTTTGGCTGATTTCCGCAACGTCACGTCGGACGGGGCTCTGGTCATGTTATTATTATTTTTTTTTTTCACATGACCAGAGTCCCGTTCGTTTGGACGTGGCGGAAATCGACCGAAGCCTCAGAGGGGAGGGCGCTTAATTCTCGGCTATTTTCGCCGGAATATCTCGGTCGGTATCGGAGCTTTCTGCACGGGGGGGTCTGCGAGCTCGTCCCCCCGGGGAGCTGCACCGTGTAGAAGCACCGTTTCAAGGGCTGTAGGATCAGACCAACAGTCTGTGACTGAGCCCAGTGTTTTTAGAGTGATTCCTGCAAAATTCAGGTTTTTTGCCATTCAAATCAGTCGACCGCTGCTTTAAGCCTATGGGGAGTTTGGAACACTTTTGGCAGGCTCTCAAAACATCGGCGAATGCGGTAGGTGGCTGAAACTTGCTACAGAGCACCTCTAGGACGTGTAGATAATTGGTTGAAAAGCACAGGTCGCTGGGCCTTTCGGTTCCGACGCCGCCCCTGTCCTTGAATGCCACTTCGAAGTGGTCTGCGGGCCCCTTGAAAACGTACCTTTTGAAGTGTTTTTCAGCCATGCAACCAGGCAGAAACACCATTTCAAGGGCTGTAGGATCAGACCAACAGTCTGTGACTGAGCCCAGTGTTTTTAGAGTGATTCCTGCAAAATTCAGGTTTTTTGCCATTCAAATCAGTCGACCGCTGCTTTAAGCCTATGGGGAGTTTGGAACACTTTTGGCAGGCTCTCAAAACATCGGCGAATGCGGTAGGTGGCTGAAACTTGCTACAGAGCACCTCTAGGACGTGTAGATAATTGGTTGAAAAGCACAGGTCGCTGGGCCTTTCGGTTCCGACGCCGCCCCTGTCCTTGAATGCCACTTCGAAGTGGTCTGCGGGCCACTTTAAAAACTATATCTTTGTGTTCGCTGGGTTACTATCGAATCTATTACTGACACCTCGTGGTCATGATTCGCAACTGCATGTCTTTACGTTTGCTTAACATTCCATGTCTGCAAGCGTGTCACGTGAATCTCGTTTCGTGTTGTTTGTATACTCTTAGTAAATGAAGGGTACAACCAAAAATATGTTTTAAAACAAACAGCATGTATTTACATTCACAACATAGAACTGCATAAACATTCTGCGTGGGCAAATATGATCGCACAGTTGCGTTTTTCCAAATGGTAAAGGATTTACTCCCGGCGAGTCAGGGCAGTACGTGTGCTTCTTAGAGTGACTGTATCCTACTTCCAGCGCATCGACTCAGACAACACGGGTGTAAAAAAAGCCCCAATAAGTGACCCCTGTCACCTAATTACGAGATCATTTTTTAAAACCTAGTTACGTGATCATTTAATTTCTCGTGAATACGGGTTGCTTTGTCACGTGTATACGTGATATTTTTTAACACACATTTACGTCATAATTTTTGTTTACGAGTGTAAGTCGCCCTGGACAAGTGCGTCTGCTAATAAATAAATAAATAAATAAATAAATAAATAAATAATTACGTTTTACTTGTTGTCACGTATGTGCGTGATATTTTCCTTTCATGTAAATAGGTGTTTTATTATTATTTATTTATTTATGTAAGGGAGCAATGCGCTTCCTTAATAGCTGTAATTACAGAACCGCATCTGAATGAACTGCGTTGAACCAGGCAGCTGTGAAAGGGAGTCATTAAGGGTGCGTTCACGGAGATCATTTTGTGTAGAATCTGACCAGTTGATAGAAGTTCATTGGATCAATTGGTCACATTCTGCACAATATCTGCGCAGAATTATCTCCGTGAACGCACGCTGAGACTTTATTCACTTCAGTGCGCAAGCGCAGCTGTAAAACAAGAGAGCGACGCTGGGAAATGCAGTCTTTCGATTTCACTTCAATGCGCAAGCGCCGCTGTATAAAGAGAGAGCGATGCTGAGAAATGCAGACTTTCTATATTCACTTCAATGTGCATGTCCCGATGGAACATCAATTAAATGCACGTCCCCTTTTCCCCCGGGTGCACGAGTATTATGAGGCCGGGCTGGAGTTCCACGAAGTCGGGGTGAACACTTGCACAAGAGCTGCGGAGACCTCGTTAGAAGCAGCCCCGGAGGCCAGCGAAAACAGCCGAGAATTAAGCGCCCTCCCCTCCGAGGCTTTGGCTGATTTCCGCAACGTCACGTCGGACGGGGCTCTGGTCATGTTATTATTATTTTTTTTTTTCACATGACCAGAGTCCCGTTCGTTTGGACGTGGCGGAAATCGACCGAAGCCTCAGAGGGGAGGGCGCTTAATTCTCGGCTATTTTCGCCGGAATATCTCGGTCGGTATCGGAGCTTTCTGCACGGGGGGGTCTGCGAGCTCGTCCCCCCGGGGAGCTGCACCGTGTAGAAGCACCGTTTCAAGGGCTGTAGGATCAGACCAACAGTCTGTGACTGAGCCCAGTGTTTTTAGAGTGATTCCTGCAAAATTCAGGTTTTTTGCCATTCAAATCAGTCGACCGCTGCTTTAAGCCTATGGGGAGTTTGGAACACTTTTGGCAGGCTCTCAAAACATCGGCGAATGCGGTAGGTGGCTGAAACTTGCTACAGAGCACCTCTAGGACGTGTAGATAATTGGTTGAAAAGCACAGGTCGCTGGGCCTTTCGGTTCCGACGCCGCCCCTGTCCTTGAATGCCACTTCGAAGTGGTCTGCGGGCCCCTTGAAAACGTACCTTTTGAAGTGTTTTTCAGCCATGCAACCAGGCAGAAACACCATTTCAAGGGCTGTAGGATCAGACCAACAGTCTGTGACTGAGCCCAGTGTTTTTAGAGTGATTCCTGCAAAATTCAGGTTTTTTGCCATTCAAATCAGTCGACCGCTGCTTTAAGCCTATGGGGAGTTTGGAACACTTTTGGCAGGCTCTCAAAACATCGGCGAATGCGGTAGGTGGCTGAAACTTGCTACAGAGCACCTCTAGGACGTGTAGATAATTGGTTGAAAAGCACAGGTCGCTGGGCCTTTCGGTTCCGACGCCGCCCCTGTCCTTGAATGCCACTTCGAAGTGGTCTGCGGGCCACTTTAAAAACTATATCTTTGTGTTCGCTGGGTTACTATCGAATCTATTACTGACACCTCGTGGTCATGATTCGCAACTGCATGTCTTTACGTTTGCTTAACATTCCATGTCTGCAAGCGTGTCACGTGAATCTCGTTTCGTGTTGTTTGTATACTCTTAGTAAATGAAGGGTACAACCAAAAATATGTTTTAAAACAAACAGCATGTATTTACATTCACAACATAGAACTGCATAAACATTCTGCGTGGGCAAATATGATCGCACAGTTGCGTTTTTCCAAATGGTAAAGGATTTACTCCCGGCGAGTCAGGGCAGTACGTGTGCTTCTTAGAGTGACTGTATCCTACTTCCAGCGCATCGACTCAGACAACACGGGTGTAAAAAAAGCCCCAATAAGTGACCCCTGTCACCTAATTACGAGATCATTTTTTAAAACCTAGTTACGTGATCATTTAATTTCTCGTGAATACGGGTTGCTTTGTCACGTGTATACGTGATATTTTTTAACACACATTTACGTCATAATTTTTGTTTACGAGTGTAAGTCGCCCTGGACAAGTGCGTCTGCTAATAAATAAATAAATAAATAAATAAATAAATAAATAATTACGTTTTACTTGTTGTCACGTATGTGCGTGATATTTTCCTTTCATGTAAATAGGTGTTTTATTATTATTTATTTATTTATGTAAGGGAGCAATGCGCTTCCTTAATAGCTGTAATTACAGAACCGCATCTGAATGAACTGCGTTGAACCAGGCAGCTGTGAAAGGGAGTCATTAAGGGTGCGTTCACGGAGATCATTTTGTGTAGAATCTGACCAGTTGATAGAAGTTCATTGGATCAATTGGTCACATTCTGCACAATATCTGCGCAGAATTATCTCCGTGAACGCACGCTGAGACTTTATTCACTTCAGTGCGCAAGCGCAGCTGTAAAACAAGAGAGCGACGCTGGGAAATGCAGTCTTTCGATTTCACTTCAATGCGCAAGCGCCGCTGTATAAAGAGAGAGCGATGCTGAGAAATGCAGACTTTCTATATTCACTTCAATGTGCATGTCCCGATGGAACATCAATTAAATGCACGTCCCCTTTTCCCCCGGGTGCACGAGTATTATGAGGCCGGGCTGGAGTTCCACGAAGTCGGGGTGAACACTTGCACAAGAGCTGCGGAGACCTCGTTAGAAGCAGCCCCGGAGGCCAGCGAAAACAGCCGAGAATTAAGCGCCCTCCCCTCCGAGGCTTTGGCTGATTTCCGCAACGTCACGTCGGACGGGGCTCTGGTCATGTTATTATTATTTTTTTTTTTCACATGACCAGAGTCCCGTTCGTTTGGACGTGGCGGAAATCGACCGAAGCCTCAGAGGGGAGGGCGCTTAATTCTCGGCTATTTTCGCCGGAATATCTCGGTCGGTATCGGAGCTTTCTGCACGGGGGGGTCTGCGAGCTCGTCCCCCCGGGGAGCTGCACCGTGTAGAAGCACCGTTTCAAGGGCTGTAGGATCAGACCAACAGTCTGTGACTGAGCCCAGTGTTTTTAGAGTGATTCCTGCAAAATTCAGGTTTTTTGCCATTCAAATCAGTCGACCGCTGCTTTAAGCCTATGGGGAGTTTGGAACACTTTTGGCAGGCTCTCAAAACATCGGCGAATGCGGTAGGTGGCTGAAACTTGCTACAGAGCACCTCTAGGACGTGTAGATAATTGGTTGAAAAGCACAGGTCGCTGGGCCTTTCGGTTCCGACGCCGCCCCTGTCCTTGAATGCCACTTCGAAGTGGTCTGCGGGCCCCTTGAAAACGTACCTTTTGAAGTGTTTTTCAGCCATGCAACCAGGCAGAAACACCATTTCAAGGGCTGTAGGATCAGACCAACAGTCTGTGACTGAGCCCAGTGTTTTTAGAGTGATTCCTGCAAAATTCAGGTTTTTTGCCATTCAAATCAGTCGACCGCTGCTTTAAGCCTATGGGGAGTTTGGAACACTTTTGGCAGGCTCTCAAAACATCGGCGAATGCGGTAGGTGGCTGAAACTTGCTACAGAGCACCTCTAGGACGTGTAGATAATTGGTTGAAAAGCACAGGTCGCTGGGCCTTTCGGTTCCGACGCCGCCCCTGTCCTTGAATGCCACTTCGAAGTGGTCTGCGGGCCACTTTAAAAACTATATCTTTGTGTTCGCTGGGTTACTATCGAATCTATTACTGACACCTCGTGGTCATGATTCGCAACTGCATGTCTTTACGTTTGCTTAACATTCCATGTCTGCAAGCGTGTCACGTGAATCTCGTTTCGTGTTGTTTGTATACTCTTAGTAAATGAAGGGTACAACCAAAAATATGTTTTAAAACAAACAGCATGTATTTACATTCACAACATAGAACTGCATAAACATTCTGCGTGGGCAAATATGATCGCACAGTTGCGTTTTTCCAAATGGTAAAGGATTTACTCCCGGCGAGTCAGGGCAGTACGTGTGCTTCTTAGAGTGACTGTATCCTACTTCCAGCGCATCGACTCAGACAACACGGGTGTAAAAAAAGCCCCAATAAGTGACCCCTGTCACCTAATTACGAGATCATTTTTTAAAACCTAGTTACGTGATCATTTAATTTCTCGTGAATACGGGTTGCTTTGTCACGTGTATACGTGATATTTTTTAACACACATTTACGTCATAATTTTTGTTTACGAGTGTAAGTCGCCCTGGACAAGTGCGTCTGCTAATAAATAAATAAATAAATAAATAAATAAATAAATAATTACGTTTTACTTGTTGTCACGTATGTGCGTGATATTTTCCTTTCATGTAAATAGGTGTTTTATTATTATTTATTTATTTATGTAAGGGAGCAATGCGCTTCCTTAATAGCTGTAATTACAGAACCGCATCTGAATGAACTGCGTTGAACCAGGCAGCTGTGAAAGGGAGTCATTAAGGGTGCGTTCACGGAGATCATTTTGTGTAGAATCTGACCAGTTGATAGAAGTTCATTGGATCAATTGGTCACATTCTGCACAATATCTGCGCAGAATTATCTCCGTGAACGCACGCTGAGACTTTATTCACTTCAGTGCGCAAGCGCAGCTGTAAAACAAGAGAGCGACGCTGGGAAATGCAGTCTTTCGATTTCACTTCAATGCGCAAGCGCCGCTGTATAAAGAGAGAGCGATGCTGAGAAATGCAGACTTTCTATATTCACTTCAATGTGCATGTCCCGATGGAACATCAATTAAATGCACGTCCCCTTTTCCCCCGGGTGCACGAGTATTATGAGGCCGGGCTGGAGTTCCACGAAGTCGGGGTGAACACTTGCACAAGAGCTGCGGAGACCTCGTTAGAAGCAGCCCCGGAGGCCAGCGAAAACAGCCGAGAATTAAGCGCCCTCCCCTCCGAGGCTTTGGCTGATTTCCGCAACGTCACGTCGGACGGGGCTCTGGTCATGTTATTATTATTTTTTTTTTTCACATGACCAGAGTCCCGTTCGTTTGGACGTGGCGGAAATCGACCGAAGCCTCAGAGGGGAGGGCGCTTAATTCTCGGCTATTTTCGCCGGAATATCTCGGTCGGTATCGGAGCTTTCTGCACGGGGGGGTCTGCGAGCTCGTCCCCCCGGGGAGCTGCACCGTGTAGAAGCACCGTTTCAAGGGCTGTAGGATCAGACCAACAGTCTGTGACTGAGCCCAGTGTTTTTAGAGTGATTCCTGCAAAATTCAGGTTTTTTGCCATTCAAATCAGTCGACCGCTGCTTTAAGCCTATGGGGAGTTTGGAACACTTTTGGCAGGCTCTCAAAACATCGGCGAATGCGGTAGGTGGCTGAAACTTGCTACAGAGCACCTCTAGGACGTGTAGATAATTGGTTGAAAAGCACAGGTCGCTGGGCCTTTCGGTTCCGACGCCGCCCCTGTCCTTGAATGCCACTTCGAAGTGGTCTGCGGGCCCCTTGAAAACGTACCTTTTGAAGTGTTTTTCAGCCATGCAACCAGGCAGAAACACCATTTCAAGGGCTGTAGGATCAGACCAACAGTCTGTGACTGAGCCCAGTGTTTTTAGAGTGATTCCTGCAAAATTCAGGTTTTTTGCCATTCAAATCAGTCGACCGCTGCTTTAAGCCTATGGGGAGTTTGGAACACTTTTGGCAGGCTCTCAAAACATCGGCGAATGAGGTAGGTGGCTGAAACTTGCTACAGAGCACCTCTAGGACGTGTAGATAATTGGTTGAAAAGCACAGGTCGCTGGGCCTTTCGGTTCCGACGCCGCCCCTGTCCTTGAATGCCACTTCTAAGTGGACTGCGGACCACTTTAAAAACTATATCTTTGTGTTCGCTGGGTTACTATCGAATCTATTACTGACACCTCGTGGTCATGATTCGCAACTGCATGTCTTTACGTTTGCTTAACATTCCATGTCTGCAAGCGTGTCACGTGAATCTCGTTTCGTGTTGTTTGTATACTCTTAGTAAATGAAGGGTACAACCAAAAATATGTTTTAAAACAAACAGCATGTATTTACATTCACAACATAGAACTGCATAAACATTCTGCGTGGGCAAATATGATCGCACAGTTGCGTTTTTCCAAATGGTAAAGGATTTACTCCCGGCGAGTCAGGGCAGTACGTGTGCTTCTTAGAGTGACTGTATCCTACTTCCAGCGCATCGACTCAGACAACACGGGTGTAAAAAAAGCCCCAATAAGTGACCCCTGTCACCTAATTACGAGATCATTTTTTAAAACCTAGTTACGTGATCATTTAATTTCTCGTGAATACGGGTTGCTTTGTCACGTGTATACGTGATATTTTTTAACACACATTTACGTCATAATTTTTGTTTACGAGTGTAAGTCGCCCTGGACAAGTGCGTCTGCTAATAAATAAATAAATAAATAAATAAATAAATAAATAATTACGTTTTACTTGTTGTCACGTATGTGCGTGATATTTTCCTTTCATGTAAATAGGTGTTTTATTATTATTTATTTATTTATGTAAGGGAGCAATGCGCTTCCTTAATAGCTGTAATTACAGAACCGCATCTGAATGAACTGCGTTGAACCAGGCAGCTGTGAAAGGGAGTCATTAAGGGTGCGTTCACGGAGATCATTTTGTGTAGAATCTGACCAGTTGATAGAAGTTCATTGGATCAATTGGTCACATTCTGCACAATATCTGCGCAGAATTATCTCCGTGAACGCACGCTGAGACTTTATTCACTTCAGTGCGCAAGCGCAGCTGTAAAACAAGAGAGCGACGCTGGGAAATGCAGTCTTTCGATTTCACTTCAATGCGCAAGCGCCGCTGTATAAAGAGAGAGCGATGCTGAGAAATGCAGACTTTCTATATTCACTTCAATGTGCATGTCCCGATGGAACATCAATTAAATGCACGTCCCCTTTTCCCCCGGGTGCACGAGTATTATGAGGCCGGGCTGGAGTTCCACGAAGTCGGGGTGAACACTTGCACAAGAGCTGCGGAGACCTCGTTAGAAGCAGCCCCGGAGGCCAGCGAAAACAGCCGAGAATTAAGCGCCCTCCCCTCCGAGGCTTTGGCTGATTTCCGCAACGTCACGTCGGACGGGGCTCTGGTCATGTTATTATTATTTTTTTTTTTCACATGACCAGAGTCCCGTTCGTTTGGACGTGGCGGAAATCGACCGAAGCCTCAGAGGGGAGGGCGCTTAATTCTCGGCTATTTTCGCCGGAATATCTCGGTCGGTATCGGAGCTTTCTGCACGGGGGGGTCTGCGAGCTCGTCCCCCCGGGGAGCTGCACCGTGTAGAAGCACCGTTTCAAGGGCTGTAGGATCAGACCAACAGTCTGTGACTGAGCCCAGTGTTTTTAGAGTGATTCCTGCAAAATTCAGGTTTTTTGCCATTCAAATCAGTCGACCGCTGCTTTAAGCCTATGGGGAGTTTGGAACACTTTTGGCAGGCTCTCAAAACATCGGCGAATGCGGTAGGTGGCTGAAACTTGCTACAGAGCACCTCTAGGACGTGTAGATAATTGGTTGAAAAGCACAGGTCGCTGGGCCTTTCGGTTCCGACGCCGCCCCTGTCCTTGAATGCCACTTCGAAGTGGTCTGCGGGCCCCTTGAAAACGTACCTTTTGAAGTGTTTTTCAGCCATGCAACCAGGCAGAAACACCATTTCAAGGGCTGTAGGATCAGACCAACAGTCTGTGACTGAGCCCAGTGTTTTTAGAGTGATTCCTGCAAAATTCAGGTTTTTTGCCATTCAAATCAGTCGACCGCTGCTTTAAGCCTATGGGGAGTTTGGAACACTTTTGGCAGGCTCTCAAAACATCGGCGAATGCGGTAGGTGGCTGAAACTTGCTACAGAGCACCTCTAGGACGTGTAGATAATTGGTTGAAAAGCACAGGTCGCTGGGCCTTTCGGTTCCGACGCCGCCCCTGTCCTTGAATGCCACTTCGAAGTGGTCTGCGGGCCACTTTAAAAACTATATCTTTGTGTTCGCTGGGTTACTATCGAATCTATTACTGACACCTCGTGGTCATGATTCGCAACTGCATGTCTTTACGTTTGCTTAACATTCCATGTCTGCAAGCGTGTCACGTGAATCTCGTTTCGTGTTGTTTGTATACTCTTAGTAAATGAAGGGTACAACCAAAAATATGTTTTAAAACAAACAGCATGTATTTACATTCACAACATAGAACTGCATAAACATTCTGCGTGGGCAAATATGATCGCACAGTTGCGTTTTTCCAAATGGTAAAGGATTTACTCCCGGCGAGTCAGGGCAGTACGTGTGCTTCTTAGAGTGACTGTATCCTACTTCCAGCGCATCGACTCAGACAACACGGGTGTAAAAAAAGCCCCAATAAGTGACCCCTGTCACCTAATTACGAGATCATTTTTTAAAACCTAGTTACGTGATCATTTAATTTCTCGTGAATACGGGTTGCTTTGTCACGTGTATACGTGATATTTTTTAACACACATTTACGTCATAATTTTTGTTTACGAGTGTAAGTCGCCCTGGACAAGTGCGTCTGCTAATAAATAAATAAATAAATAAATAAATAAATAAATAATTACGTTTTACTTGTTGTCACGTATGTGCGTGATATTTTCCTTTCATGTAAATAGGTGTTTTATTATTATTTATTTATTTATGTAAGGGAGCAATGCGCTTCCTTAATAGCTGTAATTACAGAACCGCATCTGAATGAACTGCGTTGAACCAGGCAGCTGTGAAAGGGAGTCATTAAGGGTGCGTTCACGGAGATCATTTTGTGTAGAATCTGACCAGTTGATAGAAGTTCATTGGATCAATTGGTCACATTCTGCACAATATCTGCGCAGAATTATCTCCGTGAACGCACGCTGAGACTTTATTCACTTCAGTGCGCAAGCGCAGCTGTAAAACAAGAGAGCGACGCTGGGAAATGCAGTCTTTCGATTTCACTTCAATGCGCAAGCGCCGCTGTATAAAGAGAGAGCGATGCTGAGAAATGCAGACTTTCTATATTCACTTCAATGTGCATGTCCCGATGGAACATCAATTAAATGCACGTCCCCTTTTCCCCCGGGTGCACGAGTATTATGAGGCCGGGCTGGAGTTCCACGAAGTCGGGGTGAACACTTGCACAAGAGCTGCGGAGACCTCGTTAGAAGCAGCCCCGGAGGCCAGCGAAAACAGCCGAGAATTAAGCGCCCTCCCCTCCGAGGCTTTGGCTGATTTCCGCAACGTCACGTCGGACGGGGCTCTGGTCATGTTATTATTATTTTTTTTTTTCACATGACCAGAGTCCCGTTCGTTTGGACGTGGCGGAAATCGACCGAAGCCTCAGAGGGGAGGGCGCTTAATTCTCGGCTATTTTCGCCGGAATATCTCGGTCGGTATCGGAGCTTTCTGCACGGGGGGGTCTGCGAGCTCGTCCCCCCGGGGAGCTGCACCGTGTAGAAGCACCGTTTCAAGGGCTGTAGGATCAGACCAACAGTCTGTGACTGAGCCCAGTGTTTTTAGAGTGATTCCTGCAAAATTCAGGTTTTTTGCCATTCAAATCAGTCGACCGCTGCTTTAAGCCTATGGGGAGTTTGGAACACTTTTGGCAGGCTCTCAAAACATCGGCGAATGCGGTAGGTGGCTGAAACTTGCTACAGAGCACCTCTAGGACGTGTAGATAATTGGTTGAAAAGCACAGGTCGCTGGGCCTTTCGGTTCCGACGCCGCCCCTGTCCTTGAATGCCACTTCGAAGTGGTCTGCGGGCCCCTTGAAAACGTACCTTTTGAAGTGTTTTTCAGCCATGCAACCAGGCAGAAACACCATTTCAAGGGCTGTAGGATCAGACCAACAGTCTGTGACTGAGCCCAGTGTTTTTAGAGTGATTCCTGCAAAATTCAGGTTTTTTGCCATTCAAATCAGTCGACCGCTGCTTTAAGCCTATGGGGAGTTTGGAACACTTTTGGCAGGCTCTCAAAACATCGGCGAATGAGGTAGGTGGCTGAAACTTGCTACAGAGCACCTCTAGGACGTGTAGATAATTGGTTGAAAAGCACAGGTCGCTGGGCCTTTCGGTTCCGACGCCGCCCCTGTCCTTGAATGCCACTTCTAAGTGGACTGCGGACCACTTTAAAAACTATATCTTTGTGTTCGCTGGGTTACTATCGAATCTATTACTGACACCTCGTGGTCATGATTCGCAACTGCATGTCTTTACGTTTGCTTAACATTCCATGTCTGCAAGCGTGTCACGTGAATCTCGTTTCGTGTTGTTTGTATACTCTTAGTAAATGAAGGGTACAACCAAAAATATGTTTTAAAACAAACAGCATGTATTTACATTCACAACATAGAACTGCATAAACATTCTGCGTGGGCAAATATGATCGCACAGTTGCGTTTTTCCAAATGGTAAAGGATTTACTCCCGGCGAGTCAGGGCAGTACGTGTGCTTCTTAGAGTGACTGTATCCTACTTCCAGCGCATCGACTCAGACAACACGGGTGTAAAAAAAGCCCCAATAAGTGACCCCTGTCACCTAATTACGAGATCATTTTTTAAAACCTAGTTACGTGATCATTTAATTTCTCGTGAATACGGGTTGCTTTGTCACGTGTATACGTGATATTTTTTAACACACATTTACGTCATAATTTTTGTTTACGAGTGTAAGTCGCCCTGGACAAGTGCGTCTGCTAATAAATAAATAAATAAATAAATAAATAAATAAATAATTACGTTTTACTTGTTGTCACGTATGTGCGTGATATTTTCCTTTCATGTAAATAGGTGTTTTATTATTATTTATTTATTTATGTAAGGGAGCAATGCGCTTCCTTAATAGCTGTAATTACAGAACCGCATCTGAATGAACTGCGTTGAACCAGGCAGCTGTGAAAGGGAGTCATTAAGGGTGCGTTCACGGAGATCATTTTGTGTAGAATCTGACCAGTTGATAGAAGTTCATTGGATCAATTGGTCACATTCTGCACAATATCTGCGCAGAATTATCTCCGTGAACGCACGCTGAGACTTTATTCACTTCAGTGCGCAAGCGCAGCTGTAAAACAAGAGAGCGACGCTGGGAAATGCAGTCTTTCGATTTCACTTCAATGCGCAAGCGCCGCTGTATAAAGAGAGAGCGATGCTGAGAAATGCAGACTTTCTATATTCACTTCAATGTGCATGTCCCGATGGAACATCAATTAAATGCACGTCCCCTTTTCCCCCGGGTGCACGAGTATTATGAGGCCGGGCTGGAGTTCCACGAAGTCGGGGTGAACACTTGCACAAGAGCTGCGGAGACCTCGTTAGAAGCAGCCCCGGAGGCCAGCGAAAACAGCCGAGAATTAAGCGCCCTCCCCTCCGAGGCTTTGGCTGATTTCCGCAACGTCACGTCGGACGGGGCTCTGGTCATGTTATTATTATTTTTTTTTTTCACATGACCAGAGTCCCGTTCGTTTGGACGTGGCGGAAATCGACCGAAGCCTCAGAGGGGAGGGCGCTTAATTCTCGGCTATTTTCGCCGGAATATCTCGGTCGGTATCGGAGCTTTCTGCACGGGGGGGTCTGCGAGCTCGTCCCCCCGGGGAGCTGCACCGTGTAGAAGCACCGTTTCAAGGGCTGTAGGATCAGACCAACAGTCTGTGACTGAGCCCAGTGTTTTTAGAGTGATTCCTGCAAAATTCAGGTTTTTTGCCATTCAAATCAGTCGACCGCTGCTTTAAGCCTATGGGGAGTTTGGAACACTTTTGGCAGGCTCTCAAAACATCGGCGAATGCGGTAGGTGGCTGAAACTTGCTACAGAGCACCTCTAGGACGTGTAGATAATTGGTTGAAAAGCACAGGTCGCTGGGCCTTTCGGTTCCGACGCCGCCCCTGTCCTTGAATGCCACTTCGAAGTGGTCTGCGGGCCCCTTGAAAACGTACCTTTTGAAGTGTTTTTCAGCCATGCAACCAGGCAGAAACACCATTTCAAGGGCTGTAGGATCAGACCAACAGTCTGTGACTGAGCCCAGTGTTTTTAGAGTGATTCCTGCAAAATTCAGGTTTTTTGCCATTCAAATCAGTCGACCGCTGCTTTAAGCCTATGGGGAGTTTGGAACACTTTTGGCAGGCTCTCAAAACATCGGCGAATGAGGTAGGTGGCTGAAACTTGCTACAGAGCACCTCTAGGACGTGTAGATAATTGGTTGAAAAGCACAGGTCGCTGGGCCTTTCGGTTCCGACGCCGCCCCTGTCCTTGAATGCCACTTCTAAGTGGACTGCGGACCACTTTAAAAACTATATCTTTGTGTTCGCTGGGTTACTATCGAATCTATTACTGACACCTCGTGGTCATGATTCGCAACTGCATGTCTTTACGTTTGCTTAACATTCCATGTCTGCAAGCGTGTCACGTGAATCTCGTTTCGTGTTGTTTGTATACTCTTAGTAAATGAAGGGTACAACCAAAAATATGTTTTAAAACAAACAGCATGTATTTACATTCACAACATAGAACTGCATAAACATTCTGCGTGGGCAAATATGATCGCACAGTTGCGTTTTTCCAAATGGTAAAGGATTTACTCCCGGCGAGTCAGGGCAGTACGTGTGCTTCTTAGAGTGACTGTATCCTACTTCCAGCGCATCGACTCAGACAACACGGGTGTAAAAAAAGCCCCAATAAGTGACCCCTGTCACCTAATTACGAGATCATTTTTTAAAACCTAGTTACGTGATCATTTAATTTCTCGTGAATACGGGTTGCTTTGTCACGTGTATACGTGATATTTTTTAACACACATTTACGTCATAATTTTTGTTTACGAGTGTAAGTCGCCCTGGACAAGTGCGTCTGCTAATAAATAAATAAATAAATAAATAAATAAATAAATAATTACGTTTTACTTGTTGTCACGTATGTGCGTGATATTTTCCTTTCATGTAAATAGGTGTTTTATTATTATTTATTTATTTATGTAAGGGAGCAATGCGCTTCCTTAATAGCTGTAATTACAGAACCGCATCTGAATGAACTGCGTTGAACCAGGCAGCTGTGAAAGGGAGTCATTAAGGGTGCGTTCACGGAGATCATTTTGTGTAGAATCTGACCAGTTGATAGAAGTTCATTGGATCAATTGGTCACATTCTGCACAATATCTGCGCAGAATTATCTCCGTGAACGCACGCTGAGACTTTATTCACTTCAGTGCGCAAGCGCAGCTGTAAAACAAGAGAGCGACGCTGGGAAATGCAGTCTTTCGATTTCACTTCAATGCGCAAGCGCCGCTGTATAAAGAGAGAGCGATGCTGAGAAATGCAGACTTTCTATATTCACTTCAATGTGCATGTCCCGATGGAACATCAATTAAATGCACGTCCCCTTTTCCCCCGGGTGCACGAGTATTATGAGGCCGGGCTGGAGTTCCACGAAGTCGGGGTGAACACTTGCACAAGAGCTGCGGAGACCTCGTTAGAAGCAGCCCCGGAGGCCAGCGAAAACAGCCGAGAATTAAGCGCCCTCCCCTCCGAGGCTTTGGCTGATTTCCGCAACGTCACGTCGGACGGGGCTCTGGTCATGTTATTATTATTTTTTTTTTTCACATGACCAGAGTCCCGTTCGTTTGGACGTGGCGGAAATCGACCGAAGCCTCAGAGGGGAGGGCGCTTAATTCTCGGCTATTTTCGCCGGAATATCTCGGTCGGTATCGGAGCTTTCTGCACGGGGGGGTCTGCGAGCTCGTCCCCCCGGGGAGCTGCACCGTGTAGAAGCACCGTTTCAAGGGCTGTAGGATCAGACCAACAGTCTGTGACTGAGCCCAGTGTTTTTAGAGTGATTCCTGCAAAATTCAGGTTTTTTGCCATTCAAATCAGTCGACCGCTGCTTTAAGCCTATGGGGAGTTTGGAACACTTTTGGCAGGCTCTCAAAACATCGGCGAATGCGGTAGGTGGCTGAAACTTGCTACAGAGCACCTCTAGGACGTGTAGATAATTGGTTGAAAAGCACAGGTCGCTGGGCCTTTCGGTTCCGACGCCGCCCCTGTCCTTGAATGCCACTTCGAAGTGGTCTGCGGGCCCCTTGAAAACGTACCTTTTGAAGTGTTTTTCAGCCATGCAACCAGGCAGAAACACCATTTCAAGGGCTGTAGGATCAGACCAACAGTCTGTGACTGAGCCCAGTGTTTTTAGAGTGATTCCTGCAAAATTCAGGTTTTTTGCCATTCAAATCAGTCGACCGCTGCTTTAAGCCTATGGGGAGTTTGGAACACTTTTGGCAGGCTCTCAAAACATCGGCGAATGCGGTAGGTGGCTGAAACTTGCTACAGAGCACCTCTAGGACGTGTAGATAATTGGTTGAAAAGCACAGGTCGCTGGGCCTTTCGGTTCCGACGCCGCCCCTGTCCTTGAATGCCACTTCGAAGTGGTCTGCGGGCCACTTTAAAAACTATATCTTTGTGTTCGCTGGGTTACTATCGAATCTATTACTGACACCTCGTGGTCATGATTCGCAACTGCATGTCTTTACGTTTGCTTAACATTCCATGTCTGCAAGCGTGTCACGTGAATCTCGTTTCGTGTTGTTTGTATACTCTTAGTAAATGAAGGGTACAACCAAAAATATGTTTTAAAACAAACAGCATGTATTTACATTCACAACATAGAACTGCATAAACATTCTGCGTGGGCAAATATGATCGCACAGTTGCGTTTTTCCAAATGGTAAAGGATTTACTCCCGGCGAGTCAGGGCAGTACGTGTGCTTCTTAGAGTGACTGTATCCTACTTCCAGCGCATCGACTCAGACAACACGGGTGTAAAAAAAGCCCCAATAAGTGACCCCTGTCAC
Source organism: Acipenser ruthenus (assembly GCF_902713425.1). Classification (NCBI taxonomy): domain Eukaryota; kingdom Metazoa; phylum Chordata; class Actinopteri; order Acipenseriformes; family Acipenseridae; genus Acipenser; species Acipenser ruthenus. The sequence continues at coordinate 53,224 of NW_026708240.1, forward strand.
CTAATTACGAGATCATTTTTTAAAACCTAGTTACGTGATCATTTAATTTCTCGTGAATACGGGTTGCTTTGTCACGTGTATACGTGATATTTTTTAACACACATTTACGTCATAATTTTTGTTTACGAGTGTAAGTCGCCCTGGACAAGTGCGTCTGCTAATAAATAAATAAATAAATAAATAAATAAATAAATAATTACGTTTTACTTGTTGTCACGTATGTGCGTGATATTTTCCTTTCATGTAAATAGGTGTTTTATTATTATTTATTTATTTATGTAAGGGAGCAATGCGCTTCCTTAATAGCTGTAATTACAGAACCGCATCTGAATGAACTGCGTTGAACCAGGCAGCTGTGAAAGGGAGTCATTAAGGGTGCGTTCACGGAGATCATTTTGTGTAGAATCTGACCAGTTGATAGAAGTTCATTGGATCAATTGGTCACATTCTGCACAATATCTGCGCAGAATTATCTCCGTGAACGCACGCTGAGACTTTATTCACTTCAGTGCGCAAGCGCAGCTGTAAAACAAGAGAGCGACGCTGGGAAATGCAGTCTTTCGATTTCACTTCAATGCGCAAGCGCCGCTGTATAAAGAGAGAGCGATGCTGAGAAATGCAGACTTTCTATATTCACTTCAATGTGCATGTCCCGATGGAACATCAATTAAATGCACGTCCCCTTTTCCCCCGGGTGCACGAGTATTATGAGGCCGGGCTGGAGTTCCACGAAGTCGGGGTGAACACTTGCACAAGAGCTGCGGAGACCTCGTTAGAAGCAGCCCCGGAGGCCAGCGAAAACAGCCGAGAATTAAGCGCCCTCCCCTCCGAGGCTTTGGCTGATTTCCGCAACGTCACGTCGGACGGGGCTCTGGTCATGTTATTATTATTTTTTTTTTTTCACATGACCAGAGTCCCGTTCGTTTGGACGTGGCGGAAATCGACCGAAGCCTCAGAGGGGAGGGCGCTTAATTCTCGGCTATTTTCGCCGGAATATCTCGGTCGGTATCGGAGCTTTCTGCACGGGGGGGTCTGCGAGCTCGTCCCCCCGGGGAGCTGCACCGTGTAGAAGCACCGTTTCAAGGGCTGTAGGATCAGACCAACAGTCTGTGACTGAGCCCAGTGTTTTTAGAGTGATTCCTGCAAAATTCAGGTTTTTTGCCATTCAAATCAGTCGACCGCTGCTTTAAGCCTATGGGGAGTTTGGAACACTTTTGGCAGGCTCTCAAAACATCGGCGAATGCGGTAGGTGGCTGAAACTTGCTACAGAGCACCTCTAGGACGTGTAGATAATTGGTTGAAAAGCACAGGTCGCTGGGCCTTTCGGTTCCGACGCCGCCCCTGTCCTTGAATGCCACTTCGAAGTGGTCTGCGGGCCCCTTGAAAACGTACCTTTTGAAGTGTTTTTCAGCCATGCAACCAGGCAGAAACACCATTTCAAGGGCTGTAGGATCAGACCAACAGTCTGTGACTGAGCCCAGTGTTTTTAGAGTGATTCCTGCAAAATTCAGGTTTTTTGCCATTCAAATCAGTCGACCGCTGCTTTAAGCCTATGGGGAGTTTGGAACACTTTTGGCAGGCTCTCAAAACATCGGCGAATGCGGTAGGTGGCTGAAACTTGCTACAGAGCACCTCTAGGACGTGTAGATAATTGGTTGAAAAGCACAGGTCGCTGGGCCTTTCGGTTCCGACGCCGCCCCTGTCCTTGAATGCCACTTCGAAGTGGTCTGCGGGCCACTTTAAAAACTATATCTTTGTGTTCGCTGGGTTACTATCGAATCTATTACTGACACCTCGTGGTCATGATTCGCAACTGCATGTCTTTACGTTTGCTTAACATTCCATGTCTGCAAGCGTGTCACGTGAATCTCGTTTCGTGTTGTTTGTATACTCTTAGTAAATGAAGGGTACAACCAAAAATATGTTTTAAAACAAACAGCATGTATTTACATTCACAACATAGAACTGCATAAACATTCTGCGTGGGCAAATATGATCGCACAGTTGCGTTTTTCCAAATGGTAAAGGATTTACTCCCGGCGAGTCAGGGCAGTACGTGTGCTTCTTAGAGTGACTGTATCCTACTTCCAGCGCATCGACTCAGACAACACGGGTGTAAAAAAAGCCCCAATAAGTGACCCCTGTCACCTAATTACGAGATCATTTTTTAAAACCTAGTTACGTGATCATTTAATTTCTCGTGAATACGGGTTGCTTTGTCACGTGTATACGTGATATTTTTTAACACACATTTACGTCATAATTTTTGTTTACGAGTGTAAGTCGCCCTGGACAAGTGCGTCTGCTAATAAATAAATAAATAAATAAATAAATAAATAAATAATTACGTTTTACTTGTTGTCACGTATGTGCGTGATATTTTCCTTTCATGTAAATAGGTGTTTTATTATTATTTATTTATTTATGTAAGGGAGCAATGCGCTTCCTTAATAGCTGTAATTACAGAACCGCATCTGAATGAACTGCGTTGAACCAGGCAGCTGTGAAAGGGAGTCATTAAGGGTGCGTTCACGGAGATCATTTTGTGTAGAATCTGACCAGTTGATAGAAGTTCATTGGATCAATTGGTCACATTCTGCACAATATCTGCGCAGAATTATCTCCGTGAACGCACGCTGAGACTTTATTCACTTCAGTGCGGCAAGCGCAGCTGTAAAACAAGAGAGCGACGCTGGGAAATGCAGTCTTTCGATTTCACTTCAATGCGCAAGCGCCGCTGTATAAAGAGAGAGCGATGCTGAGAAATGCAGACTTTCTATATTCACTTCAATGTGCATGTCCCGATGGAACATCAATTAAATGCACGTCCCCTTTTCCCCCGGGTGCACGAGTATTATGAGGCCGGGCTGGAGTTCCACGAAGTCGGGGTGAACACTTGCACAAGAGCTGCGGAGACCTCGTTAGAAGCAGCCCCGGAGGCCAGCGAAAACAGCCGAGAATTAAGCGCCCTCCCCTCCGAGGCTTTGGCTGATTTCCGCAACGTCACGTCGGACGGGGCTCTGGTCATGTTATTATTATTTTTTTTTTTCACATGACCAGAGTCCCGTTCGTTTGGACGTGGCGGAAATCGACCGAAGCCTCAGAGGGGAGGGCGCTTAATTCTCGGCTATTTTCGCCGGAATATCTCGGTCGGTATCGGAGCTTTCTGCACGGGGGGGTCTGCGAGCTCGTCCCCCCGGGGAGCTGCACCGTGTAGAAGCACCGTTTCAAGGGCTGTAGGATCAGACCAACAGTCTGTGACTGAGCCCAGTGTTTTTAGAGTGATTCCTGCAAAATTCAGGTTTTTTGCCATTCAAATCAGTCGACCGCTGCTTTAAGCCTATGGGGAGTTTGGAACACTTTTGGCAGGCTCTCAAAACATCGGCGAATGCGGTAGGTGGCTGAAACTTGCTACAGAGCACCTCTAGGACGTGTAGATAATTGGTTGAAAAGCACAGGTCGCTGGGCCTTTCGGTTCCGACGCCGCCCCTGTCCTTGAATGCCACTTCGAAGTGGTCTGCGGGCCCCTTGAAAACGTACCTTTTGAAGTGTTTTTCAGCCATGCAACCAGGCAGAAACACCATTTCAAGGGCTGTAGGATCAGACCAACAGTCTGTGACTGAGCCCAGTGTTTTTAGAGTGATTCCTGCAAAATTCAGGTTTTTTGCCATTCAAATCAGTCGACCGCTGCTTTAAGCCTATGGGGAGTTTGGAACACTTTTGGCAGGCTCTCAAAACATCGGCGAATGCGGTAGGTGGCTGAAACTTGCTACAGAGCACCTCTAGGACGTGTAGATAATTGGTTGAAAAGCACAGGTCGCTGGCGCTTTCGGTTCCGACGCCGCCCCCTGTCCTTGAATGCCACTTCGAAGTGGTCTGCGGGCCACTTTAAAAACTATATCTTTGTGTTCGCTGGGTTACTATCGAATCTATTACTGACACCTCGTGGTCATGATTCGCAACTGCATGTCTTTACGTTTGCTTAACATTCCATGTCTGCAAGCGTGTCACGGTTGAATCTCGTTTCGTGTTGTTTGTATACTCTTAGTAAATGAAGGGTACAACCAAAAATATGTTTTAAAACAAACAGCATGTATTTACATTCACAACATAGAACTGCATAAACATTCTGCGTGGGCAAATATGATCGCACAGTTGCGTTTTTCCAAATGCGTAAAGGATTTACTCCGGCGAGTCAGGGCAGTACGTGTGCTTCTTAGAGTGACTGTATCCTACTTCCAGCGCATCGACTCAGACAACACGGGTGTAAAAAAAGCCCCAATAAGTGACCCCTGTCACCTAATTACGAGATCATTTTTTAAAACCTAGTTACGTGATCATTTAATTTTCTCGTGAATACGGGGTTGCTTTGTCACGTGTATACGTGATATTTTTTAACACACATTTACGTCATAATTTTTGTTTACGAGTGTAAGTCGCCCTGGGACAAGTGCGTCTGCTAATAAATAAATAAATAAATAAATAAAATAAATAAATAATTACGTTTTACTTGTTGTCACGTATGTGCGTGATATTTTCCTTTCATGTAAATAGGTGTTTTATTATTATTTATTTATTTATGTAAGGGAGCAATGCGCTTCCTTAATAGCTGTAATTACAGAACCGCATCTGAATGAACTGCGTTTGACCAGGCAGCTGTTGAAAGGGAGTCATTAAGGGTGCGTTCACGGAGATCATTTTGTGTAGAATCTGACCAGTTGATAGAAGTTCATTGGATCAATTGGTCACATTCTGCACAATATCTGCGCAGAATTATCTCCGTGAACGCACGCTGAGACTTTATTCACTTCAGTGCGCAAGCGCAGCTGTAAAACAAGGGAGAGCGACGCTGGGAAATGCAGTCTTTCGATTTCACTTCAATGCGCAAGCGCCGCTGTATAAAGAGAGAGCGATGCTGAGAAATGCAGACTTTCTATATTCACTTCAATGTGCATGTCCCGATGGAACATCAATTAAATGCACGTCCCCTTTTCCCCCGGGGTGGCACGAGTATTATGAGGCCAGGGGCTGGAGTTCCACGAAGTCGGGGGTGAACACTTGCACAAGAGCTGCGGAGACCTCGTTAGAAGCAGCCCCGGAGGCCAGCGAAAACAGCCGAGAATTAAGCGCCCCTCCCCCTCCGAGGCTTTGGCTGATTTCCGCAACGTCACGTCGGACGGGGCTCTGGTCATGTTATTATTATTTTTTTTTTTCACATGACCAGTAGTCCCGTTCGTTTGGACGTGGCGGAAATCGACCGAAAGCCTCAGAGGGGGAGGGCGCTTAATTCTCGGCTATTTTCGCCGGAATATCTCGGTCGGTATCGGAGCTTTCTGCACGGGGGGGTCTGCGAGCTCGTCCCCCCGGGGAGCTGCACCGTGTAGAAGCACCGTTTCAAGGGCTGTAGGATCAGACCAACAGTCTGTGACTGAGCCCAGTGTTTTTAGAGTGATTCCTGCAAAATTCAGGTTTTTTGCCATTCAAATCAGTCGACCGCTGCTTTAAGCCTATGGGGAGTTTGGAACACTTTTGGCAGGCTCTCAAAACATCGGCGAATGCGGTAGGTGGCTGAAACTTGCTACAGAGCACCTCTAGGACGTGTAGATAATTGGTTGAAAAGCACAGGTCGCTGGGCCTTTCGGTTCCGACGCCGCCCCTGTCCTTGAATGCCACTTCGAAGTGGTCTGCGGGCCCCTTGAAAACGTACCTTTTGAAGTGTTTTTCAGCCATGCAACCAGGCAGAAACACCATTTCAAGGGCTGTAGGATCAGACCAACAGTCTGTGACTGAGCCCAGTGTTTTTAGAGTGATTCCTGCAAAATTCAGGTTTTTTGCCATTCAAATCAGTCGACCGCTGCTTTAAGCCTATGGGGAGTTTGGAACACTTTTGGCAGGCTCTCAAAACATCGGCGAATGCGGTAGGTGGCTGAAACTTGCTACAGAGCACCTCTAGGACGTGTAGATAATTGGTTGAAAAGCACAGGTCGCTGGGCCTTTCGGTTCCGACGCCGCCCCCTGTCCTTGAATGCCACTTCGAAGTGGTCTGCGGGCCACTTTAAAAACTATATCTTTGTGTTCGCTGGGTTACTATCGAATCTATTACTGACACCTCGTGGTCATGATTCGCAACTGCATGTCTTTACGTTTGCTTAACATTCCATGTCTGCAAGCGTGTCACGTGAATCTCGTTTCGTGTTGTTTGTATACTCTTAGTAAATGAAGGGTACAACCAAAAATATGTTTTAAAACAAACAGCATGTATTTACATTCACAACATAGAACTGCATAAACATTCTGCGTGGGCAAATATGATCGCACAGTTGCGTTTTTCCAAATGGTAAAGGATTTACTCCCGGCGAGTCAGGGCAGTACGTGTGCTTCTTAGAGTGACTGTATCCTACTTCCAGCGCATCGACTCAGACAACACGGGTGTAAAAAAAGCCCCAATAAGTGACCCCTGTCACCTAATTACGAGATCATTTTTTAAAACCTAGTTACGTGATCATTTAATTTCTCGTGAATACGGGTTGCTTTGTCACGTGTATACGTGATATTTTTTAACACACATTTACGTCATAATTTTTGTTTACGAGTGTAAGTCGCCCTGGACAAGTGCGTCTGCTAATAAATAAATAAATAAATAAATAAATAAATAAATAATTACGTTTTACTTGTTGTCACGTATGTGCGTGATATTTTCCTTTCATGTAAATAGGTGTTTTATTATTATTTATTTATTTATGTAAGGGAGCAATGCGCTTCCTTAATAGCTGTAATTACAGAACCGCATCTGAATGAACTGCGTTGAACCAGGCAGCTGTGAAAGGGAGTCATTAAGGGTGCGTTCACGGAGATCATTTTGTGTAGAATCTGACCAGTTGATAGAAGTTCATTGGATCAATTGGTCACATTCTGCACAATATCTGCGCAGAATTATCTCCGTGAACGCACGCTGAGACTTTATTCACTTCAGTGCGCAAGCGCAGCTGTAAAACAAGAGAGCGACGCTGGGAAATGCAGTCTTTCGATTTCACTTCAATGCGCAAGCGCCGCTGTATAAAGAGAGAGCGATGCTGAGAAATGCAGACTTTCTATATTCACTTCAATGTGCATGTCCCGATGCGAACATCAATTAAATGCACGTCCCCTTTTCCCCCGGGTGCACGAGTATTATGAGGCCGGGCTGGAGTTCCACGAAGTCGGGGGTGAACACTTGCACAAGAGCTGCGGAGACCTCGTTAGAAGCAGCCCCGGAGGCCAGCGAAAACAGCCGAGAATTAAGCGCCCTCCCCTCCGAGGTTGGCTGATTTCCGCAACGTCACGTCGGACGGGGCTCTGGTCATGTTATTATTATTTTTTTTTTTCACATGACCAGAGTCCCGTTCGTTTGGACGTGGCGGAAATCGACCGAAGCCTCAGAGGGGAGGGCGCTTAATTCTCGGCTATTTTCGCCGGAATATCTCGGTCGGTATCGGAGCTTTCTGCACGGGGGGGTCTGCGAGCTCGTCCCCCCGGGGAGCTGCACCGTGTAGAAGCACCGTTTCAAGGGCTGTAGGATCAGACCAACAGTCTGTGACTGAGCCCAGTGTTTTTAGAGTGATTCCTGCAAAATTCAGGTTTTTTGCCATTCAAATCAGTCGACCGCTGCTTTAAGCCTATGGGGAGTTTGGAACACTTTTGGCAGGCTCTCAAAACATCGGCGAATGCGGTAGGTGGCTGAAACTTGCTACAGAGCACCTCTAGGACGTGTAGATAATTGGTTGAAAAGCACAGGTCGCTGGGCCTTTCGGTTCCGACGCCGCCCCTGTCCTTGAATGCCACTTCGAAGTGGTCTGCGGGCCCCTTGAAAACGTACCTTTTGAAGTGTTTTTCAGCCATGCAACCAGGCAGAAACACCATTTCAAGGGCTGTAGGATCAGACCAACAGTCTGTGACTGAGCCCAGTGTTTTTAGAGTGATTCCTGCAAAATTCAGGTTTTTTGCCATTCAAATCAGTCGACCGCTGCTTTAAGCCTATGGGGAGTTTGGAACACTTTTGGCAGGCTCTCAAAACATCGGCGAATGCGGTAGGTGGCTGAAACTTGCTACAGAGCACCTCTAGGACGTGTAGATAATTGGTTGAAAAGCACAGGTCGCTGGGCCTTTCGGTTCCGACGCCGCCCCTGTCCTTGAATGCCACTTCGAAGTGGTCTGCGGGCCCCTTGAAAACGTACCTTTTGAAGTGTTTTTCAGCCATGCAACCAGGCAGAAACACCATTTCAAGGGCTGTAGGATCAGACCAACAGTCTGTGACTGAGCCCAGTGTTTTTAGAGTGATTCCTGCAAAATTCAGGTTTTTTGCCATTCAAATCAGTCGACCGCTGCTTTAAGCCTATGGGGAGTTTGGAACACTTTTGGCAGGCTCTCAAAACATCGGCGAATGCGGTAGGTGGCTGAAACTTGCTACAGAGCACCTCTAGGACGTGTAGATAATTGGTTGAAAAGCACAGGTCGCTGGGCCTTTCGGTTCCGACGCCGCCCCTGTCCTTGAATGCCACTTCGAAGTGGACTGCGGACCACTTTAAAAACTATATCTTTGTGTTCGCTGGGTTACTATCGAATCTATTACTGACACCTCGTGGTCATGATTCGCAACTGCATGTCTTTACGTTTGCTTAACATTCCATGTCTGCAAGCGTGTCACGTGAATCTCGTTTCGTGTTGTTTGTATACTCTTAGTAAATGAAGGGTACAACCAAAAATATGTTTTAAAACAAACAGCATGTATTTACATTCACAACATAGAACTGCATAAACATTCTGCGTGGGCAAATATGATCGCACAGTTGCGTTTTTCCAAATGGTAAAGGATTTACTCCCGGCGAGTCAGGGCAGTACGTGTGCTTCTTAGAGTGACTGTATCCTACTTCCAGCGCATCGACTCAGACAACACGGGTGTAAAAAAAGCCCCAATAAGTGACCCCTGTCACCTAATTACGAGATCATTTTTTAAAACCTAGTTACGTGATCATTTAATTTCTCGTGAATACGGGTTGCTTTGTCACGTGTATACGTGATATTTTTTAACACACATTTACGTCATAATTTTTGTTTACGAGTGTAAGTCGCCCTGGACAAGTGCGTCTGCTAATAAATAAATAAATAAATAAATAAATAAATAAATAAATAATTACGTTTTACTTGTTGTCACGTATGTGCGTGATATTTTCCTTTCATGTAAATAGGTGTTTTATTATTATTTATTTATTTATGTAAGGGAGCAATGCGCTTCCTTAATAGCTGTAATTACAGAACCGCATCTGAATGAACTGCGTTGAACCAGGCAGCTGTGAAAGGGAGTCATTAAGGGTGCGTTCACGGAGATCATTCTGTGCAGAATCTGACCAGTTGATAGAAGTTCATTGGATCAATTGGTCACATTCTGCACAATATCTGCGCAGAATTATCTCCGTGAACGCACGCTGAGACTTTATTCACTTCAGTGCGCAAGCGCAGCTGTAAAACGAGAGAGCGACGCTGGGAAATGCAGTCTTTCGATTTCACTTCAATGCGCAAGCGCCGCTGTATAAAGAGAGAGCGATGCTGAGAAATGCAGACTTTCTATATTCACTTCAATGTGCATGTCCCGATGGAACATCAATTAAATGCACGTCCCCTTTTCCCCCGGGTGCACGAGTATTATGAGGCCGGGCTGGAGTTCCACGAAGTCGGGGTGAACACTTGCACAAGAGCTGCGGAGACCTCGTTAGAAGCCGCCCCGGAGGCCAGCGAAAACAGCCGAGAATTAAGCGCCCTCCCCTCCGAGGCTTTGGCTGATTTCCGCAACGTCACGTCGGACGGGGCTCTGGTCATGTTATTATTATTTTTTTTTTTCACATGACCAGAGTCCCGTTCGTTTGGACGTGGCGGAAATCGACCGAAGCCTCAGAGGGGAGGGCGCTTAATTCTCGGCTATTTTCGCCGGAATATCTCGGTCGGTATCGGAGCTTTCTGCACGGGGGGGTCTGCGAGCTCGTCCCCCCGGGGAGCTGCACCGTGTAGAAGCACCGTTTCAAGGGCTGTAGGATCAGACCAACAGTCTGTGACTGAGCCCAGTGTTTTTAGAGTGATTCCTGCAAAATTCAGGTTTTTTGCCATTCAAATCAGTCGACCGCTGCTTTAAGCCTATGGGGAGTTTGGAACACTTTTGGCAGGCTCTCAAAACATCGGCGAATGCGGTAGGTGGCTGAAACTTGCTACAGAGCACCTCTAGGACGTGTAGATAATTGGTTGAAAAGCACAGGTCGCTGGGCCTTTCGGTTCCGACGCCGCCCCTGTCCTTGAATGCCACTTCGAAGTGGTCTGCGGGCCCCTTGAAAACGTACCTTTTGAAGTGTTTTTCAGCCATGCAACCAGGCAGAAACACCATTTCAAGGGCTGTAGGATCAGACCAACAGTCTGTGACTGAGCCCAGTGTTTTTAGAGTGATTCCTGCAAAATTCAGGTTTTTTGCCATTCAAATCAGTCGACCGCTGCTTTAAGCCTATGGGGAGTTTGGAACACTTTTGGCAGGCTCTCAAAACATCGGCGAATGCGGTAGGTGGCTGAAACTTGCTACAGAGCACCTCTAGGACGTGTAGATAATTGGTTGAAAAGCACAGGTCGCTGGGCCTTTCGGTTCCGACGCCGCCCCTGTCCTTGAATGCCACTTCGAAGTGGTCTGCGGGCCCCTTGAAAACGTACCTTTTGAAGTGTTTTTTCAGCCATGCAACCAGGCAGAAACACCATTTCAAGGGCTGTAGGATCAGACCAACAGTCTGTGACTGAGCCCAGTGTTTTTAGAGTGATTCCTGCAAAATTCAGGTTTTTTGCCATTCAAATCAGTCGACCGCTGCTTTAAGCCTATGGGGAGTTTGGAACACTTTTGGCAGGCTCTCAAAACATCGGCGAATGCGGTAGGTGGCTGAAACTTGCTACAGAGCACCTCTAGGACGTGTAGATAATTGGTTGAAAAGCACAGGTCGCTGGGCCTTTCGGTTCCGACGCCGCCCCTGTCCTTGAATGCCACTTCGAAGTGGACTGCGGACCACTTTAAAAACTATATCTTTGTGTTCGCTGGGTTACTATCGAATCTATTACTGACACCTCGTGGTCATGATTCGCAACTGCATGTCTTTACGTTTGCTTAACATTCCATGTCTGCAAGCGTGTCACGTGAATCTCGTTTCGTGTTGTTTGTATACTCTTAGTAAATGAAGGGTACAACCAAAAATATGTTTTAAAACAAACAGCATGTATTTACATTCACAACATAGAACTGCATAAACATTCTGCGTGGGCAAATATGATCGCACAGTTGCGTTTTTCCAAATGGTAAAGGATTTACTCCCGGCGAGTCAGGGCAGTACGTGTGCTTCTTAGAGTGACTGTATCCTACTTCCAGCGCATCGACTCAGACAACACGGGTGTAAAAAAAGCCCCAATAAGTGACCCCTGTCACCTAATTACGAGATCATTTTTTAAAACCTAGTTACGTGATCATTTAATTTCTCGTGAATACGGGTTGCTTTGTCACGTGTATACGTGATATTTTTTAACACACATTTACGTCATAATTTTTGTTTACGAGTGTAAGTCGCCCTGGACAAGTGCGTCTGCTAATAAATAAATAAATAAATAAATAAATAAATAAATAAATAATTACGTTTTACTTGTTGTCACGTATGTGCGTGATATTTTCCTTTCATGTAAATAGGTGTTTTATTATTATTTATTTATTTATGTAAGGGAGCAATGCGCTTCCTTAATAGCTGTAATTACAGAACCGCATCTGAATGAACTGCGTTGAACCAGGCAGCTGTGAAAGGGAGTCATTAAGGGTGCGTTCACGGAGATCATTCTGTGCAGAATCTGACCAGTTGATAGAAGTTCATTGGATCAATTGGTCACATTCTGCACAATATCTGCGCAGAATTATCTCCGTGAACGCACGCTGAGACTTTATTCACTTCAGTGCGCAAGCGCAGCTGTAAAACGAGAGAGCGACGCTGGGAAATGCAGTCTTTCGATTTCACTTCAATGCGCAAGCGCCGCTGTATAAAGAGAGAGCGATGCTGAGAAATGCAGACTTTCTATATTCACTTCAATGTGCATGTCCCGATGGAACATCAATTAAATGCACGTCCCCTTTTCCCCCGGGTGCACGAGTATTATGAGGCCGGGCTGGAGTTCCACGAAGTCGGGGTGAACACTTGCACAAGAGCTGCGGAGACCTCGTTAGAAGCCGCCCCGGAGGCCAGCGAAAACAGCCGAGAATTAAGCGCCCTCCCCTCCGAGGCTTTGGCTGATTTCCGCAACGTCACGTCGGACGGGGCTCTGGTCATGTTATTATTATTTTTTTTTTTCACATGACCAGAGTCCCGTTCGTTTGGACGTGGCGGAAATCGACCGAAGCCTCAGAGGGGAGGGCGCTTAATTCTCGGCTATTTTCGCCGGAATATCTCGGTCGGTATCGGAGCTTTCTGCACGGGGGGGTCTGCGAGCTCGTCCCCCCGGGGAGCTGCACCGTGTAGAAGCACCGTTTCAAGGGCTGTAGGATCAGACCAACAGTCTGTGACTGAGCCCAGTGTTTTTAGAGTGATTCCTGCAAAATTCAGGTTTTTTGCCATTCAAATCAGTCGACCGCTGCTTTAAGCCTATGGGGAGTTTGGAACACTTTTGGCAGGCTCTCAAAACATCGGCGAATGCGGTAGGTGGCTGAAACTTGCTACAGAGCACCTCTAGGACGTGTAGATAATTGGTTGAAAAGCACAGGTCGCTGGGCCTTTCGGTTCCGACGCCGCCCCTGTCCTTGAATGCCACTTCGAAGTGGTCTGCGGGCCCCTTGAAAACGTACCTTTTGAAGTGTTTTTCAGCCATGCAACCAGGCAGAAACACCATTTCAAGGGCTGTAGGATCAGACCAACAGTCTGTGACTGAGCCCAGTGTTTTTAGAGTGATTCCTGCAAAATTCAGGTTTTTTGCCATTCAAATCAGTCGACCGCTGCTTTAAGCCTATGGGGAGTTTGGAACACATTTGGCAGGCTCTCAAAACATCGGCGAATGCGGTAGGTGGCTGAAACTTGCTACAGAGCACCTCTAGGACGTGTAGATAATTGGTTGAAAAGCACAGGTCGCTGGGCCTTTCGGTTCCGACGCCGCCCCTGTCCTTGAATGCCACTTCGAAGTGGTCTGCGGGCCCCTTGAAAACGTACCTTTTGAAGTGTTTTTCAGCCATGCAACCAGGCAGAAACACCATTTCAAGGGCTGTAGGATCAGACCAACAGTCTGTGACTGAGCCCAGTGTTTTTAGAGTGATTCCTGCAAAATTCAGGTTTTTTGCCATTCAAATCAGTCGACCGCTGCTTTAAGCCTATGGGGAGTTTGGAACACTTTTGGCAGGCTCTCAAAACATCGGCGAATGCGGTAGGTGGCTGAAACTTGCTACAGAGCACCTCTAGGACGTGTAGATAATTGGTTGAAAAGCACAGGTCGCTGGGCCTTTCGGTTCCGACGCCGCCCCTGTCCTTGAATGCCACTTCGAAGTGGACTGCGGACCACTTTAAAAAACTATATCTTTGTGTTCGCTGGGTTACTATCGAATCTATTACTGACACCTCGTGGTCATGATTCGCAACTGCATGTCTTTACGTTTGCTTAACATTCCATGTCTGCAAGCGTGTCACGTGAATCTCGTTTCGTGTTGTTTGTATACTCTTAGTAAATGAAGGGTACAACCAAAAATATGTTTTTAAAACAAACAGCATGTATTTACATTCACAACATAGAACTGCATAAACATTCTGCGTGGGCAAATATGATCGCACAGTTGCGTTTTTCCAAATGGTAAAGGATTTACTCCCGGCGAGTCAGGGCAGTACGTGTGCTTCTTAGAGTGACTGTATCCTACTTCCAGCGCATCGACTCAGACAACACGGGTGTAAAAAAAAGCCCCAATAAGTGACCCCTGTCACCTAATTACGAGATCATTTTTTAAAACCTAGTTACGTGATCATTTAATTTCTCGTGAATACGGGTTGCTTTGTCACGTGTATACGTGATATTTTTTAACACACATTTACGTCATAATTTTTGTTTACGAGTGTAAGTCGCCCTGGACAAGTGCGTCTGCTAATAAATAAATAAATAAATAAATAAATAAATAAATAAATAATTACGTTTTACTTGTTGTCACGTATGTGCGTGATATTTTCCTTTCATGTAAATAGGTGTTTTATTATTATTTATTTATTTATGTAAGGGAGCAATGCGCTTCCTTAATAGCTGTAATTACAGAACCGCATCTGAATGAACTGCGTTGAACCAGGCAGCTGTGAAAGGGAGTCATTAAGGGTGCGTTCACGGAGATCATTCTGTGCAGAATCTGACCAGTTGATAGAAGTTCATGGATCAATTGGTCACATTCTGCACAATATCTGCGCAGAATTATCTCCGTTGAACGCACGCTGAGACTTTATTCACTTCAGTGCGCAAGCGCAGCTGTAAAACGAGAGAGCGACGCTGGGAAATGCAGTCTTTCGATTTCACTTCAATGCGCAAGCGCCGCTGTATAAAGAGAGAGCGATGCTGAGAAATGCAGACTTTCTATATTCACTTCAATGTGCATGTCCCCGAGGGAACATCAATTAAATGCACGTCCCCTTTTCCCCCGGGTGCACGAGTATTATGAGGCCGGGCTGGAGTTCCACGAGGTCGGGTGAACACTTGCACAAGAGCTGCGGAGACCTCGTTAGAAGCAGCCCCGGAGGCCAGCGAAAACAGCCGAGAGTTAAGCCCCTCCCCGCCGTGGCTTCGGCTGCCTTCCGCCACGTCACGTCGGACGGGACTCTGGTCATGTGTTTTGCAACATGACCAGAGTTCCGTCCGTCTTGAAGTGGCGGATGGCTGCCGATGCCACGGTGGGGAGGGGCTTAATTCCCGGCTATTTTCAAACTCGGCGGGAAGGCAGCAGGAGGCTCCGTTCACGGCTAACTCCCCGCGATCCCCGCTGACCGATCGGAGCCGGTTTAGCGCTCCAGGCAGTCGGATACTTTAGCGCCTCAGCAGCGGGGGCGACGACCTCTAACATTCCCCGGGCCTGCCCGAGTGTAAGGCTTTGACCCGTCTGCCGGGGGAAAAAAATACCTGCATGTCCCCCGTCCCCCCCGGGTGCACGGGTGTTATGAGGCCGGGCTGGAGTTCACGAGCTCGGGGTGAACACCTGCTCATCCCCCGCGGAGCTGCACGGGGGTTAGCCTGGGTCCCGTGTCTCGATGGAACATCGTTTCAATGCACGTCCTCTGTAACCCGCGGCGCACGAGTATTATGAGGCCGTGCTGGAATTCCGCGAGGTCTGGGTGAACACTTGCACAAGCGCTGCGGAGGCCCCCCCTGTCCTTAACCCTTTCAGACCTGGTGTCCATTACAATGGACATCACATGTTTGAGCGTTTTTCTAGCGTTCTAAAAACACCTGCAGTGTTTTTAGAAGAATTCTTGCAGAAATCAGATTCTTTAGCAATTCAAACAAGAGTAACAGCATTTGCATCGGGTTCCCCAATGTCATAATTATTTTCCACCAGTAGATGGCAGCAGCCCCAAAGAAGTGGCGTCAAAAAACATTGAAATACTTGAAAATGTACCTTTTTGAAGTGTTTTTCAGCCATGCAACCAGGCAGAAACACCATTTCAAGGGCTGTGGGATCAGACCAACAGTCTGTGACTGAGCCCAGTGTTTTTAGAGTGATTCCTGCAAAATTCAGGTTTTTTGCCATTCAAATCAGTCGACCGCTGCTTTAAGCCTATGGGGAGTTTGGAACACTTTTGGCAGGCTCTCAAAACATCGGCGAATGCGGTAGGTGGCTGAAACCTTGCTACAGAGCACCTCTAGGACGTGTAGATAATTGGTTGAAAAGCACAGGTCGCTGGGCCTTTCGGTTCCGACGCCGCCCCTGTCCTTGAATGCCACTTCGAAGTGGTCTGCGGGCCCCTTGAAAACGTACCTTTTGAAGGGTTTTTCAGCCATGCAACCAGGTAGAAACATCATTTCAAGGGCTGTAGGATCAGACTAACAGTCTGTGACTGACCCCCAGTGTTTTTAGAGCAATTCCTGCAAAATTCTGGTTTTTTGCCATTAAAATAAGTCGACCGCTGCTTTAAGCCTATGGCCAAATTTGGAGCAATTTCGGCAGGCTCTCAAAGAATCAGCGAATGTGGTAGGTGGCTGAAAATTGCTACAGAGCACCTCTAGGACATGCAGATAAGAGGGTGAAAAGCACAGGTTGCTGGGCCTTTCGGTTCGGACGCTGCCCTGTCCTTGAATGCCACTTCTAAGTGGACTGCGGACCACTTTAAAAACTATATCTTTGTGTTCGCTGGGTTACTATCGAATCTATTACTGACACCTCGTGGTCATGATTCGCAACTGCATGTCATTACGTTTGCTTAACATTCCATGTCTGCAAGCGTGTCACGTGAATCTCGTTTCGTGTTGTTTGTATACTCTTAGTAAATGAAGGGTACAACCAAAAATATGTTTTAAAACAAACAGCATGTATTTACATTCACAACATAGAACTGCATAAACATTCTGCGTGGGCAAATATGATCGCACAGTTGCGTTTTTCCAAATGGTAAAGGATTTACTCCCGGCGAGTCAGGGCAGTACGTGTGCTTCTTAGAGTGACTGTATCCTACTTCCAGCGCATCGACTCAGACAACACGGGTGTAAAAAAAGCCCAATAAGTGACCCCTGTCACCTAATTACGAGATCATTTTTTAAAACCTAGTTACGTGATCATTTAATTTCTCGTGAATACGGGTTGCTTTGTCACGTGTATACGTGATATTTTTTAACACACATTTACGTCATAATTTTTGTTTACGAGTGTAAGTCGCCCTGGACAAGTGCGTCTGCTAATTAATAAATAAATAAATAATAAATAATAAATAAATAAATAAATAAATTAATAAAATAAAAAATAACAATAATAATAATTACGTTTTACTTGTTGTCACGTATGTGCGTGATATTTTCCTTTCATGTAAATAGGTGTTTTATTATTATTTATTTATTTATGTAAGGTAGCAATGCGCTTCCTTAATAGCTGTAATTACAGAACCGCATCTGAATGAACTGCGTTGAACCAGGCAGCTGTGAAAGGGAGACATTAAGGGTGCGTTCACGGAGATCATTCTGTGCAGAATCTGACCAGTTGATAGAAGTTCATTGGATCAATTGGTCACATTCTGCACAATATCTGCGCAGAATTATCTCCGTGAACGCACGCTGAGACTTTATTCACTTCAGTGCGCAAGCGCAGCTGTAAAACGAGAGAGCGACGCTGGGAAATGCAGTCTTTCGATTTCACTTCAATGCGCAAGCGCCGCTGTATAAAGAGAGAGCGATGCTGAGAAATGCAGACTTTCTATATTCACTTCAATGTGCATGTCCCGAGGGAACATCAATTAAATGCACGTCCCCTTTTCCCCCGGGTGCACGAGTATTATGAGGCCGGGCTGGAGTTCCACGAGGTCGGGGTGAACACTTGCACAAGAGCTGCGGAGACCTCGTTAGAAGCAGCCCCGGAGGCCAGCGAAAACAGCCGAGAGTTAAGCCCCTCCCCGCCGTGGCTTCGGCTGCCTTCCGCCACGTCACGTCGGACGGGACTCTGGTCATGTGTTTTGCAACATGACCAGAGTTCCGTCCGTCTTGAAGTGGCGGATGGCTGCCGATGCCACGGTGGGGAGGGGCTTAATTCCCGGCTATTTTCAAACTCGGCGGGAAGGCAGCAGGAGGCTCCGTTCACGGCTAACTCCCCGCGATCCCCGCTGACCGATCGGAGCCGGTTTAGCGCTCCAGGCAGTCGGATACTTTAGCGCCTCAGCAGCGGGGGCGACGACCTCTAACATTCCCCGGGCCTGCCCGAGTGTAAGGCTTTGACCCGTCTGCCGGGGGAAAAAAATACCTGCATGTCCCCCGTCCCCCCCGGGTGCACGGGTGTTATGAGGCCGGGCTGGAGTTCCACGAGCTCGGGGTGAACACCTGCTCATCCCCCGCGGAGCTGCACGGGGGTTAGCCTGGGTCCCGTGTCTCGATGGAACATCGTTTCAATGCACGTCCTCTGTAACCCGCGGCGCACGAGTATTATGAGGCCGTGCTGGAATTCCGCGAGGTCTGGGTGAACACTTGCACAAGCGCTGCGGAGGCCCCCCCTGTCCTTAACCCTTTCAGACCTGGTGTCCATTACAATGGACATCACATGTTTGAGCGTTTTTTCTAGCGTTCTAAAAACACCTGCAGTGTTTTTAGAAGAATTCTTGCAGAAATCAGATTTCTTTAGCAATTCAAACAAGAGTAACAGCATTTGCATCGGGTTCCCCAATGTCATAATTATTTTCCACCAGTAGATGGCAGCAGCCCCAAAGAAGTGGCGTCAAAAAACATTGAAATACTTGAAAATGTACCTTTTTGAAGTGTTTTTCAGCCATGCAACCAGGCAGAAACACCATTTCAAGGGCTGTGGGATCAGACCAACAGTCTGTGACTGAGCCCAGTGTTTTTAGAGTGATTCCTGCAAAATTCAGGTTTTTTGCCATTCAAATCAGTCGACCGCTGCTTTAAGCCTATGGGGAGTTTGGAACACTTTTGGCAGGCTCTCAAAACATCGGCGAATGCGGTAGGTGGCTGAAACTTGCTACAGAGCACCTCTAGGACGTGTAGATAATTGGTTGAAAAGCACAGGTCGCTGGGCCTTTCGGTTCCGACGCCGCCCCTGTCCTTGAATGCCACTTCGAAGTGGTCTGCGGGCCCCTTGAAAACGTACCTTTTGAAGGGTTTTTCAGCCATGCAACCAGGTAGAAACATCATTTCAAGGGCTGTAGGATCAGACTAACAGTCTGTGACTGACCCCAGTGTTTTTAGAGCAATTCCTGCAAAATTCTGGTTTTTTGCCATTAAAATAAGTCGACCGCTGCTTTAAGCCTATGGCCAAATTTGGAGCAATTTCGGCAGGCTCTCAAAGAATCAGCGAATGTGGTAGGTGGCTGAAAATTGCTACAGAGCACCTCTAGGACATGCAGATAAGAGGGTGAAAAGCACAGGTTGCTGGGCCTTTCGGTTCGGACGCTGCCCCTGTCCTTGAATGCCACTTCTAAGTGGACTGCGGACCACTTTAAAAACTATATCTTTGTGTTCGCTGGGTTACTATCGAATCTATTACTGACACCTCGTGGTCATGATTCGCAACTGCATGTCATTACGTTTGCTTAACATTCCATGTCTGCAAGCGTGTCACGTGAATCTCGTTTCGTGTTGTTTGTATACTCTTAGTAAATGAAGGGTACAACCAAAAATATGTTTTAAAACAAACAGCATGTATTTACATTCACAACATAGAACTGCATAAACATTCTGCGTGGGCAAATATGATCGCACAGTTGCGTTTTTCCAAATGGTAAAGGATTTACTCCCGGCGAGTCAGGGCAGTACGTGTGCTTCTTAGAGTGACTGTATCCTACTTCCAGCGCATCGACTCAGACAACACGGGTGTAAAAAAAGCCCCAATAAGTGACCCCTGTCACCTAATTACGAGATCATTTTTTAAAACCTAGTTACGTGATCATTTAATTTCTCGTGAATACGGGTTGCTTTGTCACGTGTATACGTGATATTTTTTAACACACATTTACGTCATAATTTTTGTTTACGAGTGTAAGTCGCCCTGGACAAGTGCGTCTGCTAATTAATAAATAAATAAATAAATAAATAAATAAATAAATAAATAAATAATAATAAAAAATAACAATAATAATAATTACGTTTTACTTGTTGTCACGTATGTGCGTGATATTTTCCTTTCATGTAAATAGGTGTTTTATTATTATTTATTTATTTATGTAAGGTAGCAATGCGCTTCCTTAATAGCTGTAATTACAGAACCGCATCTGAATGAACTGCGTTGAACCAGGCAGCTGTGAAAGGGAGACATTAAGGGTGCGTTCACGGAGATCATTCTGTGCAGAATCTGACCAGTTGATAGAAGTTCATTGGATCAATTGGTCACATTCTGCACAATATCTGCGCAGAATTATCTCCGTGAACGCACGCTGAGACTTTATTCACTTCAGTGCGCAAGCGCAGCTGTAAAACGAGAGAGCGACGCTGGGAAATGCAGTCTTTCGATTTCACTTCAATGCGCAAGCGCCGCTGTATAAAGAGAGAGCGATGCTGAGAAATGCAGACTTTCTATATTCACTTCAATGTGCATGTCCCGAGGGAACATCAATTAAATGCACGTCCCCTTTTCCCCCGGGTGCACGAGTATTATGAGGCCGGGCTGGAGTTCCACGAGGTCGGGGTGAACACTTGCACAAGAGCTGCGGAGACCTCGTTAGAAGCAGCCCCGGAGGCCAGCGAAAACAGCCGAGAGTTAAGCCCCTCCCCGCCGTGGCTTCGGCTGCCTTCCGCCACGTCACGTCGGACGGGACTCTGGTCATGTGTTTTGCAACATGACCAGAGTTCCGTCCGTCTTGAAGTGGCGGATGGCTGCCGATGCCACGGTGGGGA
This sequence comes from Acipenser ruthenus, assembly GCF_902713425.1. Classification (NCBI taxonomy): domain Eukaryota; kingdom Metazoa; phylum Chordata; class Actinopteri; order Acipenseriformes; family Acipenseridae; genus Acipenser; species Acipenser ruthenus. The sequence continues at coordinate 73,807 of NW_026708240.1, forward strand.
GGGGCTTAATTCCCGGCTATTTTCAAACTCGGCGGGAAGGCAGCAGGAGGCTCCGTTCACGGCTAACTCCCCGCGATCCCCGCTGACCGATCGGAGCCGGTTTAGCGCTCCAGGCAGTCGGATACTTTAGCGCCTCAGCAGCGGGGGCGACGACCTCTAACATTCCCCGGGCCTGCCCGAGTGTAAGGCTTTGACCCGTCTGCCGGGGGAAAAAAATACCTGCATGTCCCCCGTCCCCCCCGGGTGCACGGGTGTTATGAGGCCGGGCTGGAGTTCCACGAGCTCGGGGTGAACACCTGCTCATCCCCCGCGGAGCTGCACGGGGGTTAGCCTGGGTCCCGTGTCTCGATGGAACATCGTTTCAATGCACGTCCTCTGTAACCCGCGGCGCACGAGTATTATGAGGCCGTGCTGGAATTCCGCGAGGTCTGGGTGAACACTTGCACAAGCGCTGCGGAGGCCCCCCCTGTCCTTAACCCTTTCAGACCTGGTGTCCATTACAATGGACATCACATGTTTGAGCGTTTTTTCTAGCGTTCTAAAAACACCTGCAGTGTTTTTAGAAGAATTCTTGCAGAAATCAGATTTCTTTAGCAATTCAAACAAGAGTAACAGCATTTGCATCGGGTTCCCCAATGTCATAATTATTTTCCACCAGTAGATGGCAGCAGCCCCAAAGAAGTGGCGTCAAAAAACATTGAAATACTTGAAAATGTACCTTTTTGAAGTGTTTTTCAGCCATGCAACCAGGCAGAAACACCATTTCAAGGGCTGTGGGATCAGACCAACAGTCTGTGACTGAGCCCAGTGTTTTTAGAGTGATTCCTGCAAAATTCAGGTTTTTTGCCATTCAAATCAGTCGACCGCTGCTTTAAGCCTATGGGGAGTTTGGAACACTTTTGGCAGGCTCTCAAAACATCGGCGAATGCGGTAGGTGGCTGAAACTTGCTACAGAGCACCTCTAGGACGTGTAGATAATTGGTTGAAAAGCACAGGTCGCTGGGCCTTTCGGTTCCGACGCCGCCCCTGTCCTTGAATGCCACTTCGAAGTGGTCTGCGGGCCCCTTGAAAACGTACCTTTTGAAGGGTTTTTCAGCCATGCAACCAGGTAGAAACATCATTTCAAGGGCTGTAGGATCAGACTAACAGTCTGTGACTGACCCCAGTGTTTTTAGAGCAATTCCTGCAAAATTCTGGTTTTTTGCCATTAAAATAAGTCGACCGCTGCTTTAAGCCTATGGCCAAATTTGGAGCAATTTCGGCAGGCTCTCAAAGAATCAGCGAATGTGGTAGGTGGCTGAAAATTGCTACAGAGCACCTCTAGGACATGCAGATAAGAGGGTGAAAAGCACAGGTTGCTGGGCCTTTCGGTTCGGACGCTGCCCCTGTCCTTGAATGCCACTTCTAAGTGGACTGCGGACCACTTTAAAAACTATATCTTTGTGTTCGCTGGGTTACTATCGAATCTATTACTGACACCTCGTGGTCATGATTCGCAACTGCATGTCATTACGTTTGCTTAACATTCCATGTCTGCAAGCGTGTCACGTGAATCTCGTTTCGTGTTGTTTGTATACTCTTAGTAAATGAAGGGTACAACCAAAAATATGTTTTAAAACAAACAGCATGTATTTACATTCACAACATAGAACTGCATAAACATTCTGCGTGGGCAAATATGATCGCACAGTTGCGTTTTTCCAAATGGTAAAGGATTTACTCCCGGCGAGTCAGGGCAGTACGTGTGCTTCTTAGAGTGACTGTATCCTACTTCCAGCGCATCGACTCAGACAACACGGGTGTAAAAAAAGCCCCAATAAGTGACCCCTGTCACCTAATTACGAGATCATTTTTTAAAACCTAGTTACGTGATCATTTAATTTCTCGTGAATACGGGTTGCTTTGTCACGTGTATACGTGATATTTTTTAACACACATTTACGTCATAATTTTTGTTTACGAGTGTAAGTCGCCCTGGACAAGTGCGTCTGCTAATTAATAAATAAATAAATAAATAAATAAATAAATAAATAAATAAATAATAATAAAAAATAACAATAATAATAATTACGTTTTACTTGTTGTCACGTATGTGCGTGATATTTTCCTTTCATGTAAATAGGTGTTTTATTATTATTTATTTATTTATGTAAGGTAGCAATGCGCTTCCTTAATAGCTGTAATTACAGAACCGCATCTGAATGAACTGCGTTGAACCAGGCAGCTGTGAAAGGGAGACATTAAGGGTGCGTTCACGGAGATCATTCTGTGCAGAATCTGACCAGTTGATAGAAGTTCATTGGATCAATTGGTCACATTCTGCACAATATCTGCGCAGAATTATCTCCGTGAACGCACGCTGAGACTTTATTCACTTCAGTGCGCAAGCGCAGCTGTAAAACGAGAGAGCGACGCTGGGAAATGCAGTCTTTCGATTTCACTTCAATGCGCAAGCGCCGCTGTATAAAGAGAGAGCGATGCTGAGAAATGCAGACTTTCTATATTCACTTCAATGTGCATGTCCCGAGGGAACATCAATTAAATGCACGTCCCCTTTTCCCCCGGGTGCACGAGTATTATGAGGCCGGGCTGGAGTTCCACGAGGTCGGGGTGAACACTTGCACAAGAGCTGCGGAGACCTCGTTAGAAGCAGCCCCGGAGGCCAGCGAAAACAGCCGAGAGTTAAGCCCCTCCCCGCCGTGGCTTCGGCTGCCTTCCGCCACGTCACGTCGGACGGGACTCTGGTCATGTGTTTTGCAACATGACCAGAGTTCCGTCCGTCTTGAAGTGGCGGATGGCTGCCGATGCCACGGTGGGGAGGGGCTTAATTCCCGGCTATTTTCAAACTCGGCGGGAAGGCAGCAGGAGGCTCCGTTCACGGCTAACTCCCCGCGATCCCCGCTGACCGATCGGAGCCGGTTTAGCGCTCCAGGCAGTCGGATACTTTAGCGCCTCAGCAGCGGGGGCGACGACCTCTAACATTCCCCGGGCCTGCCCGAGTGTAAGGCTTTGACCCGTCTGCCGGGGGAAAAAAATACCTGCATGTCCCCCGTCCCCCCCGGGTGCACGGGTGTTATGAGGCCGGGCTGGAGTTCCACGAGCTCGGGGTGAACACCTGCTCATCCCCCGCGGAGCTGCACGGGGGTTAGCCTGGGTCCCGTGTCTCGATGGAACATCGTTTCAATGCACGTCCTCTGTAACCCGCGGCGCACGAGTATTATGAGGCCGTGCTGGAATTCCGCGAGGTCTGGGTGAACACTTGCACAAGCGCTGCGGAGGCCCCCCCTGTCCTTAACCCTTTCAGACCTGGTGTCCATTACAATGGACATCACATGTTTGAGCGTTTTTTCTAGCGTTCTAAAAACACCTGCAGTGTTTTTAGAAGAATTCTTGCAGAAATCAGATTTCTTTAGCAATTCAAACAAGAGTAACAGCATTTGCATCGGGTTCCCCAATGTCATAATTATTTTCCACCAGTAGATGGCAGCAGCCCCAAAGAAGTGGCGTCAAAAAACATTGAAATACTTGAAAATGTACCTTTTTGAAGTGTTTTTCAGCCATGCAACCAGGCAGAAACACCATTTCAAGGGCTGTGGGATCAGACCAACAGTCTGTGACTGAGCCCAGTGTTTTTAGAGTGATTCCTGCAAAATTCAGGTTTTTTGCCATTCAAATCAGTCGACCGCTGCTTTAAGCCTATGGGGAGTTTGGAACACTTTTGGCAGGCTCTCAAAACATCGGCGAATGCGGTAGGTGGCTGAAACTTGCTACAGAGCACCTCTAGGACGTGTAGATAATTGGTTGAAAAGCACAGGTCGCTGGGCCTTTCGGTTCCGACGCCGCCCCTGTCCTTGAATGCCACTTCGAAGTGGTCTGCGGGCCCCTTGAAAACGTACCTTTTGAAGGGTTTTTCAGCCATGCAACCAGGTAGAAACATCATTTCAAGGGCTGTAGGATCAGACTAACAGTCTGTGACTGACCCCAGTGTTTTTAGAGCAATTCCTGCAAAATTCTGGTTTTTTGCCATTAAAATAAGTCGACCGCTGCTTTAAGCCTATGGCCAAATTTGGAGCAATTTCGGCAGGCTCTCAAAGAATCAGCGAATGTGGTAGGTGGCTGAAAATTGCTACAGAGCACCTCTAGGACATGCAGATAAGAGGGTGAAAAGCACAGGTTGCTGGGCCTTTCGGTTCGGACGCTGCCCCTGTCCTTGAATGCCACTTCTAAGTGGACTGCGGACCACTTTAAAAACTATATCTTTGTGTTCGCTGGGTTACTATCGAATCTATTACTGACACCTCGTGGTCATGATTCGCAACTGCATGTCATTACGTTTGCTTAACATTCCATGTCTGCAAGCGTGTCACGTGAATCTCGTTTCGTGTTGTTTGTATACTCTTAGTAAATGAAGGGTACAACCAAAAATATGTTTTAAAACAAACAGCATGTATTTACATTCACAACATAGAACTGCATAAACATTCTGCGTGGGCAAATATGATCGCACAGTTGCGTTTTTCCAAATGGTAAAGGATTTACTCCCGGCGAGTCAGGGCAGTACGTGTGCTTCTTAGAGTGACTGTATCCTACTTCCAGCGCATCGACTCAGACAACACGGGTGTAAAAAAAGCCCCAATAAGTGACCCCTGTCACCTAATTACGAGATCATTTTTTAAAACCTAGTTACGTGATCATTTAATTTCTCGTGAATACGGGTTGCTTTGTCACGTGTATACGTGATATTTTTTAACACACATTTACGTCATAATTTTTGTTTACGAGTGTAAGTCGCCCTGGACAAGTGCGTCTGCTAATTAATAAATAAATAAATAAATAAATAAATAAATAAATAAATAAATAAATTAATAATAATAAAAAATAACAATAATAATAATTACGTTTTACTTGTTGTCACGTATGTGCGTGATATTTTCCTTTCATGTAAATAGGTGTTTTATTATTATTTATTTATTTATGTAAGGTAGCAATGCGCTTCCTTAATAGCTGTAATTACAGAACCGCATCTGAATGAACTGCGTTGAACCAGGCAGCTGTGAAAGGGAGACATTAAGGGTGCGTTCACGGAGATCATTCTGTGCAGAATCTGACCAGTTGATAGAAGTTCATTGGATCAATTGGTCACATTCTGCACAATATCTGCGCAGAATTATCTCCGTGAACGCACGCTGAGACTTTATTCACTTCAGTGCGCAAGCGCAGCTGTAAAACGAGAGAGCGACGCTGGGAAATGCAGTCTTTCGATTTCACTTCAATGCGCAAGCGCCGCTGTATAAAGAGAGAGCGATGCTGAGAAATGCAGACTTTCTATATTCACTTCAATGTGCATGTCCCGAGGGAACATCAATTAAATGCACGTCCCCTTTTCCCCCGGGTGCACGAGTATTATGAGGCCGGGCTGGAGTTCCACGAGGTCGGGGTGAACACTTGCACAAGAGCTGCGGAGACCTCGTTAGAAGCAGCCCCGGAGGCCAGCGAAAACAGCCGAGAGTTAAGCCCCTCCCCGCCGTGGCTTCGGCTGCCTTCCGCCACGTCACGTCGGACGGGACTCTGGTCATGTGTTTTGCAACATGACCAGAGTTCCGTCCGTCTTGAAGTGGCGGATGGCTGCCGATGCCACGGTGGGGAGGGGCTTAATTCCCGGCTATTTTCAAACTCGGCGGGAAGGCAGCAGGAGGCTCCGTTCACGGCTAACTCCCCGCGATCCCCGCTGACCGATCGGAGCCGGTTTAGCGCTCCAGGCAGTCGGATACTTTAGCGCCTCAGCAGCGGGGGCGACGACCTCTAACATTCCCCGGGCCTGCCCGAGTGTAAGGCTTTGACCCGTCTGCCGGGGGAAAAAAATACCTGCATGTCCCCCGTCCCCCCCGGGTGCACGGGTGTTATGAGGCCGGGCTGGAGTTCCACGAGCTCGGGGTGAACACCTGCTCATCCCCCGCGGAGCTGCACGGGGGTTAGCCTGGGTCCCGTGTCTCGATGGAACATCGTTTCAATGCACGTCCTCTGTAACCCGCGGCGCACGAGTATTATGAGGCCGTGCTGGAATTCCGCGAGGTCTGGGTGAACACTTGCACAAGCGCTGCGGAGGCCCCCCCTGTCCTTAACCCTTTCAGACCTGGTGTCCATTACAATGGACATCACATGTTTGAGCGTTTTTTCTAGCGTTCTAAAAACACCTGCAGTGTTTTTAGAAGAATTCTTGCAGAAATCAGATTTCTTTAGCAATTCAAACAAGAGTAACAGCATTTGCATCGGGTTCCCCAATGTCATAATTATTTTCCACCAGTAGATGGCAGCAGCCCCAAAGAAGTGGCGTCAAAAAACATTGAAATACTTGAAAATGTACCTTTTTGAAGTGTTTTTCAGCCATGCAACCAGGCAGAAACACCATTTCAAGGGCTGTGGGATCAGACCAACAGTCTGTGACTGAGCCCAGTGTTTTTAGAGTGATTCCTGCAAAATTCAGGTTTTTTGCCATTCAAATCAGTCGACCGCTGCTTTAAGCCTATGGGGAGTTTGGAACACTTTTGGCAGGCTCTCAAAACATCGGCGAATGCGGTAGGTGGCTGAAACTTGCTACAGAGCACCTCTAGGACGTGTAGATAATTGGTTGAAAAGCACAGGTCGCTGGGCCTTTCGGTTCCGACGCCGCCCCTGTCCTTGAATGCCACTTCGAAGTGGTCTGCGGGCCCCTTGAAAACGTACCTTTTGAAGGGTTTTTCAGCCATGCAACCAGGTAGAAACATCATTTCAAGGGCTGTAGGATCAGACTAACAGTCTGTGACTGACCCCAGTGTTTTTAGAGCAATTCCTGCAAAATTCTGGTTTTTTGCCATTAAAATAAGTCGACCGCTGCTTTAAGCCTATGGCCAAATTTGGAGCAATTTCGGCAGGCTCTCAAAGAATCAGCGAATGTGGTAGGTGGCTGAAAATTGCTACAGAGCACCTCTAGGACATGCAGATAAGAGGGTGAAAAGCACAGGTTGCTGGGCCTTTCGGTTCGGACGCTGCCCCTGTCCTTGAATGCCACTTCTAAGTGGACTGCGGACCACTTTAAAAACTATATCTTTGTGTTCGCTGGGTTACTATCGAATCTATTACTGACACCTCGTGGTCATGATTCGCAACTGCATGTCATTACGTTTGCTTAACATTCCATGTCTGCAAGCGTGTCACGTGAATCTCGTTTCGTGTTGTTTGTATACTCTTAGTAAATGAAGGGTACAACCAAAAATATGTTTTAAAACAAACAGCATGTATTTACATTCACAACATAGAACTGCATAAACATTCTGCGTGGGCAAATATGATCGCACAGTTGCGTTTTTCCAAATGGTAAAGGATTTACTCCCGGCGAGTCAGGGCAGTACGTGTGCTTCTTAGAGTGACTGTATCCTACTTCCAGCGCATCGACTCAGACAACACGGGTGTAAAAAAAGCCCCAATAAGTGACCCCTGTCACCTAATTACGAGATCATTTTTTAAAACCTAGTTACGTGATCATTTAATTTCTCGTGAATACGGGTTGCTTTGTCACGTGTATACGTGATATTTTTTAACACACATTTACGTCATAATTTTTGTTTACGAGTGTAAGTCGCCCTGGACAAGTGCGTCTGCTAATTAATAAATAAATAAATAAATAAATAAATAAATAAATAAATAAATAATAATAAAAAATAACAATAATAATAATTACGTTTTACTTGTTGTCACGTATGTGCGTGATATTTTCCTTTCATGTAAATAGGTGTTTTATTATTATTTATTTATTTATGTAAGGTAGCAATGCGCTTCCTTAATAGCTGTAATTACAGAACCGCATCTGAATGAACTGCGTTGAACCAGGCAGCTGTGAAAGGGAGACATTAAGGGTGCGTTCACGGAGATCATTCTGTGCAGAATCTGACCAGTTGATAGAAGTTCATTGGATCAATTGGTCACATTCTGCACAATATCTGCGCAGAATTATCTCCGTGAACGCACGCTGAGACTTTATTCACTTCAGTGCGCAAGCGCAGCTGTAAAACGAGAGAGCGACGCTGGGAAATGCAGTCTTTCGATTTCACTTCAATGCGCAAGCGCCGCTGTATAAAGAGAGAGCGATGCTGAGAAATGCAGACTTTCTATATTCACTTCAATGTGCATGTCCCGAGGGAACATCAATTAAATGCACGTCCCCTTTTCCCCCGGGTGCACGAGTATTATGAGGCCGGGCTGGAGTTCCACGAGGTCGGGGTGAACACTTGCACAAGAGCTGCGGAGACCTCGTTAGAAGCAGCCCCGGAGGCCAGCGAAAACAGCCGAGAGTTAAGCCCCTCCCCGCCGTGGCTTCGGCTGCCTTCCGCCACGTCACGTCGGACGGGACTCTGGTCATGTGTTTTGCAACATGACCAGAGTTCCGTCCGTCTTGAAGTGGCGGATGGCTGCCGATGCCACGGTGGGGAGGGGCTTAATTCCCGGCTATTTTCAAACTCGGCGGGAAGGCAGCAGGAGGCTCCGTTCACGGCTAACTCCCCGCGATCCCCGCTGACCGATCGGAGCCGGTTTAGCGCTCCAGGCAGTCGGATACTTTAGCGCCTCAGCAGCGGGGGCGACGACCTCTAACATTCCCCGGGCCTGCCCGAGTGTAAGGCTTTGACCCGTCTGCCGGGGGAAAAAAATACCTGCATGTCCCCCGTCCCCCCCGGGTGCACGGGTGTTATGAGGCCGGGCTGGAGTTCCACGAGCTCGGGGTGAACACCTGCTCATCCCCCGCGGAGCTGCACGGGGGTTAGCCTGGGTCCCGTGTCTCGATGGAACATCGTTTCAATGCACGTCCTCTGTAACCCGCGGCGCACGAGTATTATGAGGCCGTGCTGGAATTCCGCGAGGTCTGGGTGAACACTTGCACAAGCGCTGCGGAGGCCCCCCCTGTCCTTAACCCTTTCAGACCTGGTGTCCATTACAATGGACATCACATGTTTGAGCGTTTTTTCTAGCGTTCTAAAAACACCTGCAGTGTTTTTAGAAGAATTCTTGCAGAAATCAGATTTCTTTAGCAATTCAAACAAGAGTAACAGCATTTGCATCGGGTTCCCCAATGTCATAATTATTTTCCACCAGTAGATGGCAGCAGCCCCAAAGAAGTGGCGTCAAAAAACATTGAAATACTTGAAAATGTACCTTTTTGAAGTGTTTTTCAGCCATGCAACCAGGCAGAAACACCATTTCAAGGGCTGTGGGATCAGACCAACAGTCTGTGACTGAGCCCAGTGTTTTTAGAGTGATTCCTGCAAAATTCAGGTTTTTTGCCATTCAAATCAGTCGACCGCTGCTTTAAGCCTATGGGGAGTTTGGAACACTTTTGGCAGGCTCTCAAAACATCGGCGAATGCGGTAGGTGGCTGAAACTTGCTACAGAGCACCTCTAGGACGTGTAGATAATTGGTTGAAAAGCACAGGTCGCTGGGCCTTTCGGTTCCGACGCCGCCCCTGTCCTTGAATGCCACTTCGAAGTGGTCTGCGGGCCCCTTGAAAACGTACCTTTTGAAGGGTTTTTCAGCCATGCAACCAGGTAGAAACATCATTTCAAGGGCTGTAGGATCAGACTAACAGTCTGTGACTGACCCCAGTGTTTTTAGAGCAATTCCTGCAAAATTCTGGTTTTTTGCCATTAAAATAAGTCGACCGCTGCTTTAAGCCTATGGCCAAATTTGGAGCAATTTCGGCAGGCTCTCAAAGAATCAGCGAATGTGGTAGGTGGCTGAAAATTGCTACAGAGCACCTCTAGGACATGCAGATAAGAGGGTGAAAAGCACAGGTTGCTGGGCCTTTCGGTTCGGACGCTGCCCCTGTCCTTGAATGCCACTTCTAAGTGGACTGCGGACCACTTTAAAAAACTATATCTTTGTGTTCGCTGGGTTACTATCGAATCTATTACTGACACCTCGTGGTCATGATTCGCAACTGCATGTCATTACGTTTGCTTAACATTCCATGTCTGCAAGCGTGTCACGTGAATCTCGTTTCGTGTTGTTTGTATACTCTTAGTAAATGAAGGGTACAACCAAAAATATGTTTTAAAACAAACAGCATGTATTTACATTCACAACATAGAACTGCATAAACATTCTGCGTGGGCAAATATGATCGCACAGTTGCGTTTTTCCAAATGGTAAAGGATTTACTCCCGGCGAGTCAGGGCAGTACGTGTGCTTCTTAGAGTGACTGTATCCTACTTCCAGCGCATCGACTCAGACAACACGGGTGTAAAAAAAGCCCCAATAAGTGACCCCTGTCACCTAATTACGAGATCATTTTTTAAAACCTAGTTACGTGATCATTTAATTTCTCGTGAATACGGGTTGCTTTGTCACGTGTATACGTGATATTTTTTAACACACATTTACGTCATAATTTTTGTTTACGAGTGTAAGTCGCCGTGGACAAGTGCGTCTGCTAATAAATAAATAAATAAATAAATAAATAAATAAATAATTACGTTTTACTTGTTGTCACGTATGTGCGTGATATTTTCCTTTCATGTAAATAGGTGTTTTATTATTATTTATTTATTTATGTAAGGTAGCAATGCGCTTCCTTAATAGCTGTAATTACAGAACCGCATCTGAATGAACTGCGTTGAACCAGGCAGCTGTGAAAGGGAGTCATTAAGGGTGCGTTCACGGAGATCATTCTGTGCAGAATCTGACCAGTTGATAGAAGTTCATTGGATCAATTGGTCACATTCTGCACAATATCTGCGCAGAATGATCTCCGTGAACGCACGCTGAGACTTTATTCACTTCAGTGCGCAAGCGCAGCTGTAAAACGAGAGAGCGACGCTGGGAAATGCAGTCTTTCGATTTCACTTCAATGCGCAAGCGCCGCTGTATAAAGAGAGAGCGATGCTGAGAAATGCAGACTTTCTATATTCACTTCAATGTGCATGTCCCGAGGGAACATCAATTAAATGCACGTCCCCTTTTCCCCCGGGTGCACGAGTATTATGAGGCCGGGCTGGAGTTCCACGAGGTCGGGGTGAACACTTGCACAAGAGCTGCGGAGACCTCGTTAGAAGCCGCCCCGGAGGCCAGCGAAAACAGCCGAGAGTTAAGCCCCTCCCCGCCGTGGCTTCGGCTGCCTTCCGCCACGTCACGTCGGACGGGACTCTGGTCATGTGTTTTGCAACATGACCAGAGTTCCGTCCGTCTTGAAGTGGCGGATGGCTGCCGATGCCACGGTGGGGAGGGGCTTAATTCCCGGCTATTTTCAAACTCGGCGGGAAGGCAGCAGGAGGCTCCGTTCACGGCTAACTCCCCGCGATCCCCGCTGACCGATCGGAGCCGGTTTAGCGCTCCAGGCAGTCGGATACTTTAGCGCCTCAGCAGCGGGGGCGACGACCTCTAACATTCCCCGGGCCTGCCCGAGTGTAAGGCTTTGACCCGTCTGCCGGGGGAAAAAAACACCTGCATGTCCCCCGTCCCCCCCGGGTGCACGGGTGTTATGAGGCCGGGCTGGAGTTCCACGAGCTCGGGGTGAACACCTGCTCATCCCCCGCGGAGCTGCACGGGGGTTAGCCTGGGTCCCGTGTCTCGATGGAACATCGTTTCAATGCACGTCCTCTGTAACCCGCGGCGCACGAGTATTATGAGGCCGTGCTGGAATTCCGCGAGGTCTGGGTGAACACTTGCACAAGCGCTGTGGAGGCCCCCCCTGTCCTTAACCCTTTCAGACCTGGTGTCCATTACAATGGACATCACATGTTTGAGCGTTTTTTCTAGAGTTCTAAAAACACCTGCAGTGTTTTTAGAAGAATTCTTGCAGAAATCAGATTTCTTTAGCAATTCAAACAAGAGTAACAGCATTTGCATCGGGTTCCCCAATGTCATAATTATTTTCCACCAGTAGATGGCAGCAGCCCCAAAGAAGTGGCGTCAAAAAACATTGAAATACTTGAAAATGTATCTTTTTGAAGTGTTTTTCAGCCATGCAACCAGGCAGAAACACCATTTCAAGGGCTGTGGGATCAGACCAACAGTCTGTGACTGAGCCCAGTGTTTTTAGAGTGATTCCTGCAAAATTCAGGTTTTTTGCCATTCAAATCAGTCGACCGCTGCTTTAAGCCTATGGGGAGTTTGGAACACTTTTGGCAGGCTCTCAAAACATCGGCGAATGCGGTAGGTGGCTGAAACTTGCTACAGAGCACCTCTAGGACGTGTAGATAATTGGTTGAAAAGCACAGGTCGCTGGGCCTTTCGGTTCCGACGCCGCCCCTGTCCTTGAATGCCACTTCGAAGTGGTCTGCGGGCCCCTTGAAAACGTACCTTTTGAAGTGTTTTTCAGCCATGCAACCAGGCAGAAACACCATTTCAAGGGCTGTAGGATCAGACCAACAGTCTGTGACTGAGCCCAGTGTTTTTAGAGCAATTCCTGCAAAATTCTGGTTTTTTGCCATTAAAATAAGTCGACCGCTGCTTTAAGCCTATGGCCAAATTTGGAGCAATTTCGGCAGGCTCTCAAAGAATCAGCGAATGTGGTAGGTGGCTGAAAATTGCTACAGAGCACCTCTAGGACATGCAGATAAGAGGGTGAAAAGCACAGGTTGCTGGGCCTTTCGGTTCGGACGCTGCCCCTGTCCTTGAATGCCACTTCTAAGTGGACTGCGGACCACTTTAAAAACTATATCTTTGTGTTCGCTGGGTTACTATCGAATCTATTACTGACACCTCGTGGTCATGATTCGCAACTGCATGTCATTACGTTTGCTTAACATTCCATGTCTGCAAGCGTGTCACGTGAATCTCGTTTCGTGTTGTTTGTATACTCTTAGTAAATGAAGGGTACAACCAAAAATATGTTTTAAAACAAACAGCATGTATTTACATTCACAACATAGAACTGCATAAACATTCTGCGTGGGCAAATATGATCGCACAGTTGCGTTTTTCCAAATGGTAAAGGATTTACTCCCGGTGAGTCAGGGCAGTACGTGTGCTTCTTAGAGTGACTGTATCCTACTTCCAGCGCATCGACTCAGACAACACGGGTGTAAAAAAAGCCCCAATAAGTGACCCCTGTCACCTAATTACGAGATCATTTTTTAAAACCTAGTTACGTGATCATTTAATTTCTCGTGAATACGGGTTGCTTTGTCACGTGTATACGTGATATTTTTTAACACACATTTACGTCATAATTTTTGTTTACGAGTGTAAGTCGCCGTGGACAAGTGCGTCTGCTAATAAATAAATAAATAAATAAATAAATAAATAAATAATTACGTTTTACTTGTTGTCACGTATGTGCGTGATATTTTCCTTTCATGTAAATAGGTGTTTTATTATTATTTATTTATTTATGTAAGGTAGCAATGCGCTTCCTTAATAGCTGTAATTACAGAACCGCATCTGAATGAACTGCGTTGAACCAGGCAGCTGTGAAAGGGAGACATTAAGGGTGCGTTCACGGAGATCATTCTGTGCAGAATCTGACCAGTTGATAGAAGTTCATTGGATCAATTGGTCACATTCTGCACAATATCTGCGCAGAATGATCTCCGTGAACGCACGCTGAGACTTTATTCACTTCAGTGCGCAAGCGCAGCTGTAAAACGAGAGAG
>NW_026708241.1:0-87062 GCF_902713425.1 Acipenser ruthenus
AGAGCGATTCCTACAAAATTCAGCTTTTTTTCCCATTCAACTAAGGCGACCGCTGCTTTAAGCCTATGGGGCATTTGGAACAGCTTTGGCAGGCTCTCAAAGAATCAGCGAATGTGGTAGGGGGCTGAAAATTGCTACAGAGTACCTGTATTATATGCAGATAATAAATGTAGAAGCACAGGTTAATGGGGCTTTCGGTTCCGACGCTGCCCCTGTCCTTCAATGCCACTTCTAAGTGCACTGCAGGCCCCTTGAAAAAGTACATTTGGAAGGGTTTTGAAGCCGTGCAAGCAGGTAGAAACACCATTCCAAGGGCTGTAGTATCAGACTAACAGCCTGTAACTGAGCCCAGTGTTTTTAGAGCGATTCCTACAAAATTCAGCTTTTTTTCCCATTCAACTAAGGCGACCGCTGCTTTAAGCCTATGGGGCATTCGGAACAGCTTTGGCAGGCTCTCAAAGAATCAGCGAATGTGGTAGGTGGCTGAAAATTGCTACAGAGTACCTGTAGGACATGCAGATAATAAATGTAGAAGCTCAGGTTTATGGGGCTTTTGGTTGAAATGCAGCAGCTTGCCTTAGATTGACTCATACCGAGAGATTGCAGCACATTTGATCAGAACCTTTTTAAGTGGTTCTCGGCTGTGCGACCAGATAGAAGCTCCATTTAAATGGCTGTAGTATCAGAGAATTAGTCTCGAACAGTATTCAGTGGCCTTGTAATGAATCCTGCAAAAACTGATTGATAAGAAAAAAAATAAAAAGATTACTGGCAGATGCAAATTCACTTCTTTTTTTTTTTTATTTCTCTGGAACAGTAAGGGCTAGAGAAACCATTCAAACAGTTCCTGTATCAGGGTAGTAGGTAGCAATTGTGTACCAGATTTGAGACCAATCCGTTGAAAAACAGAGTTTTTATTCAAAAAAAGCAAGTGTGTTTTGTGGATTTCAATGTTAGCCTATGGGATTCTCGTCAAGTTGCGGGTTGGTGTAAAATTCGTATTTTCCCTATAAATACGAAACGCCGGGTGCTATCGTTTCAGGTAGGGCATTGTTATACAGATAAGGGTGTCATCTACACAACGAGACCGTTCCTGGGTTGTAATTCCACACCTGCGCTAAATGGCACGTGTTATTGTGTCTGTTTTTCCGTTTTTGGTGAAAACGCCTATACGTTTCAATGGGAATCGCATTCAAATTAATATTTCAATAACCCCTGGTGCTACCACCTCATACGAGGTATCGTTGGATAGGTATGATTGCAAGCTACAAAACAACACCGCGCTCGAGTTTTTATTCGACTGCTACACTAAAGAACGACCTTAAATAGGTTTCGTTTACATTTGGCGAAAAAACGTCCCGTTCAGGTTTTTTTTTTTTTTTTTTTTTGAATGAATATTTAAATAACCACAGGTGGTATCAATTGAATCAAGGCATGCCTGGAAAGGTATTACTGCGAGCTACAAAACAAGACCTTTAGCACGGAAACGAGTGTGACCCTAACCCTAAACCCTAACCCTAACTCTAAACCCGAGTCACACTAGTTTTGATGGGCCACAGCTGGAGCTGCGTGCCTGCAACGGAGAGTGGGAGAGCTGGAGAGTGGGAGAGCTTGGGAGTGGGACGGCACTTGCATCCCAGTCGGATGCTGGGCTTTGGGACGCTCCGTCCTTTTCACCGGCCATGGATGCGGCCAGGGCAGGGGGATGGATGCCTGGGACACGAGCCCAGTGCGGGGAGCTGCACGGCGGTTCGCCGGGGCCCCGCGTCCCGGGTGAACAGCGATTAATACGAAACGCCAGGTGCTATCGTTTCAGGTAGGGCATTCATTAATTCATTAATTCATTAAATGCACGTCCCCCCCCCCCGGGTGCACGAGTGTTCTGAGCTCGGGCTGAACACTTGCTCGTCCCCCCCCCCCCCCCGCCCCCGGTGGAGCTGCACGGCGGAACAGCGATGAATTAATTAAATGCACGTCCCGTGTTCCCCCCGGGAGCACGGGCGTTATGGGTCCGGGGCGGCGGGAGCTGTCCCCGGGGCCGTGGAACCCTGCCCGGGCAAGTGGGAGCAGAGGCCGGGCTGGAGTTCCGCGAGCTCGGGCTGAACACCTGCACAAGCGCCGCTGCGGAGACCCGTTAGAAGCAGCCCCGCCGGAGGCCAGCGAAAATAGCCGAGAGTTAAGCCCCCCCTCCCCTCCCCTCCCCTCCCCTCCCCGCCGTGTCTTCGGCAGCATCGCGCCGCTTCAAGACGGACGGGGCTCTGGTCACGTCACAATCAATTCACATGACCAGAGGCCCGTCCGACGTGACGTGGCGGACGTCTGCCGAAGACACAGCGAGGGGGGGAGGGGCTTAACTCTCGGCTATTTTCGGACTCGGCGAGAAGGCAGCAGCGGGACGCTCCGTTCACGGCTCACTCCCCGCGGTCCCCGCTGACCGATCGGAGCCGGTTTTAGCGCTCCAGGCAGTCGGATACTTTAGCGCCTCAGCAGCGGGGGCGACGACCTCTAACATTCCCCGGGGAGCTGCCCGAGTGTAAGGCCGGGACCCCCGTCTGCTGGGGGAAAAAAATACCTGCACGTCCCCCCCCCCCGTGTGCACGGGTGTTATGAGCTCGGGCTGAACACCTGCTCGTCCCCCCCGCCCCCGGGGAGCTGCACGGCGGTACAGCGATTCATTAATTAATTAAATGCACGCGCGCCCCCCCCCCCCCCCCCCCCCCCGGGTGCACGGGTGTACGGGTGTTATGAGGCCGTGTTGCAGTTCCGCGAGCTCGGGGGAACACCTGCACAAGCGCTGCGGGAGGCCCCCCTGTCCTTAACCCTTTCACACCTGGTGTCCATTACCATGTACATCACCTGTTTGAGCGTTTTTCGATAGTTCTAAAAACACCTGCAGTGTTTTTAGAAGAATTCCTACAGAAATCTGATTTTTTTTTTTTAGCAATTCAAATAAGAGTAACAGCATTTGCGTTGGGTCCCCGGTGTCATAAATATTTTCCACCAGTAGATGGCAGCAGCCCCTAAGAAGTGGAGTCGATAACCATTCAAATACTTGAAAAAGTACATTTGGATGAGTTTTGATGCCAATTTTGGCAGGCTCTCAAAGAATCAGCGAATGTGGTAGGGGGCTGAAAATTGCTACAGAGTACCTGTAGGACATGCAGATAAGTGGTGGGAAAGCACAGGTTGCTGGGCCTTTCGGTTCCGACGCTGCCCCTGTCCTTCAATGCCACTTCTAAGTGCACCGCAGGCCCCTTGAAAAAGTACATTTGGAAGAGTTTTGAAGCCGTGCAAGCAGGTAGAAACACCATTCCAAGGGCTGTAGTATCAGACTAACAGCCTGTAACTGAGCCCAGTGTTTTTAGAGCGATTCCTACAAAATTCAGCTTTTTTTCCCATTCAACTAAGGCGACCGCTGCTTTAAGCCTATGGGGCATTTGGAACAGCTTTGGCAGGCTCTCAAAGAATCAGCGAATGTGGTAGGGGGCTGAAAATTGCTACAGAGTACCTGTATTATATGCAGATAATAAATGTAGAAGCACAGGTTAATGGGGCTTTCGGTTCCGACGCTGCCCCTGTCCTTCAATGCCACTTCTAAGTGCACTGCAGGCCCCTTGAAAAAGTACATTTGGAAGGGTTTTGAAGCCGTGCAAGCAGGTAGAAACACCATTCCAAGGGCTGTAGTATCAGACTAACAGCCTGTAACTGAGCCCAGTGTTTTTAGAGCGATTCCTACAAAATTCAGCTTTTTTTCCCATTCAACTAAGGCGACCGCTGCTTTAAGCCTATGGGGCATTCGGAACAGCTTTGGCAGGCTCTCAAAGAATCAGCGAATGTGGTAGGTGGCTGAAAATTGCTACAGAGTACCTGTAGGACATGCAGATAATAAATGTAGAAGCTCAGGTTTATGGGGCTTTTGGTTGAAATGCAGCAGCTTGCCTTAGATTGACTCATACCGAGAGATTGCAGCACATTTGATCAGAACCTTTTTAAGTGGTTCTCGGCTGTGCGACCAGATAGAAGCTCCATTTAAATGGCTGTAGTATCAGAGAATTAGTCTCGAACAGTATTCAGTGGCCTTGTAATGAATCCTGCAAAAACTGATTGATAAGAAAAAAAATAAAAAGATTACTGGCAGATGCAAATTCACTTCTTTTTTTTTTTTATTTCTCTGGAACAGTAAGGGCTAGAGAAACCATTCAAACAGTTCCTGTATCAGGGTAGTAGGTAGCAATTGTGTACCAGATTTGAGACCAATCCGTTGAAAAACAGAGTTTTTATTCAAAAAAAGCAAGTGTGTTTTGTGGATTTCAATGTTAGCCTATGGGATTCTCGTCAAGTTGCGGGTTGGTGTAAAATTCGTATTTTCCCTATAAATACGAAACGCCGGGTGCTATCGTTTCAGGTAGGGCATTGTTATACAGATAAGGGTGTCATCTACACAACGAGACCGTTCCTGGGTTGTAATTCCACACCTGCGCTAAATGGCACGTGTTATTGTGTCTGTTTTTCCGTTTTTGGTGAAAACGCCTATACGTTTCAATGGGAATCGCATTCAAATTAATATTTCAATAACCCCTGGTGCTACCACCTCATACGAGGTATCGTTGGATAGGTATGATTGCAAGCTACAAAACAACACCGCGCTCGAGTTTTTATTCGACTGCTACACTAAAGAACGACCTTAAATAGGTTTCGTTTACATTTGGCGAAAAAACGTCCCGTTCAGGTTTTTTTTTTTTTTTTTTTTTGAATGAATATTTAAATAACCACAGGTGGTATCAATTGAATCAAGGCATGCCTGGAAAGGTATTACTGCGAGCTACAAAACAAGACCTTTAGCACGGAAACGAGTGTGACCCTAACCCTAAACCCTAACCCTAACTCTAAACCCGAGTCACACTAGTTTTGATGGGCCACAGCTGGAGCTGCGTGCCTGCAACGGAGAGTGGGAGAGCTGGAGAGTGGGAGAGCTTGGGAGTGGGACGGCACTTGCATCCCAGTCGGATGCTGGGCTTTGGGACGCTCCGTCCTTTTCACCGGCCATGGATGCGGCCAGGGCAGGGGGATGGATGCCTGGGACACGAGCCCAGTGCGGGGAGCTGCACGGCGGTTCGCCGGGGCCCCGCGTCCCGGGTGAACAGCGATTAATACGAAACGCCAGGTGCTATCGTTTCAGGTAGGGCATTCATTAATTCATTAATTCATTAAATGCACGTCCCCCCCCCCCCGGGTGCACGAGTGTTCTGAGCTCGGGCTGAACACTTGCTCGTCCCCCCCCCCCCCCCCGCCCCCGGTGGAGCTGCACGGCGGAACAGCGATGAATTAATTAAATGCACGTCCCGTGTTCCCCCCGGGAGCACGGGCGTTATGGGTCCGGGGCGGCGGGAGCTGTCCCCGGGGCCGTGGAACCCTGCCCGGGCAAGTGGGAGCAGAGGCCGGGCTGGAGTTCCGCGAGCTCGGGCTGAACACCTGCACAAGCGCCGCTGCGGAGACCCGTTAGAAGCAGCCCCGCCGGAGGCCAGCGAAAATAGCCGAGAGTTAAGCCCCCCCTCCCCTCCCCTCCCCTCCCCGCCGTGTCTTCGGCAGCATCGCGCCGCTTCAAGACGGACGGGGCTCTGGTCACGTCACAATCAATTCACATGACCAGAGGCCCGTCCGACGTGACGTGGCGGACGTCTGCCGAAGACACAGCGAGGGGGGGAGGGGCTTAACTCTCGGCTATTTTCGGACTCGGCGAGAAGGCAGCAGCGGGACGCTCCGTTCACGGCTCACTCCCCGCGGTCCCCGCTGACCGATCGGAGCCGGTTTTAGCGCTCCAGGCAGTCGGATACTTTAGC
The DNA here is from genome assembly GCF_902713425.1 of Acipenser ruthenus. Lineage (NCBI taxonomy): Eukaryota > Metazoa > Chordata > Actinopteri > Acipenseriformes > Acipenseridae > Acipenser > Acipenser ruthenus. The sequence goes on from NW_026708241.1 coordinate 5,841, forward strand.
GCCTCAGCAGCGGGGGCGACGACCTCTAACATTCCCCGGGGAGCTGCCCGAGTGTAAGGCCGGGACCCCCGTCTGCTGGGGGAAAAAAATACCTGCACGTCCCCCCCCGTGTGCACGGGTGTTATGAGCTCGGGCTGAACACCTGCTCGTCCCCCCCGCCCCCGGGGAGCTGCACGGCGGAACAGCGATTCATTAATTAATTAAATGCACGCGCCCCCCCCCCCCCCCCCCCCGGGTGCACGGGTGTTATGAGGCCGTGTTGCAGTTCCGCGAGCTCGGGGGAACACCTGCACAAGCGCTGCGGAGGCCCCCCTGTCCTTAACCCTTTCACACCTGGTGTCCATTACCATGTACATCACCTGTTTGAGCGTTTTTCGATAGTTCTAAAAACACCTGCAGTGTTTTTAGAAGAATTCCTACAGAAATCTGATTTTTTTTTTTTAGCAATTCAAATAAGAGTAACAGCATTTGCGTTGGGTCCCCGGTGTCATAAATATTTTCCACCAGTAGATGGCAGCAGCCCCTAAGAAGTGGAGTCGATAACCATTCAAATACTTGAAAAAGTACATTTGGATGAGTTTTGATGCCAATTTTGGCAGGCTCTCAAAGAATCAGCGAATGTGGTAGGGGGCTGAAAATTGCTACAGAGTACCTGTAGGACATGCAGATAAGTGGTGGGAAAGCACAGGTTGCTGGGCCTTTCGGTTCCGACGCTGCCCCTGTCCTTCAATGCCACTTCTAAGTGCACCGCAGGCCCCTTGAAAAAGTACATTTGGAAGAGTTTTGAAGCCGTGCAAGCAGGTAGAAACACCATTCCAAGGGCTGTAGTATCAGACTAACAGCCTGTAACTGAGCCCAGTGTTTTTAGAGCGATTCCTACAAAATTCAGCTTTTTTTCCCATTCAACTAAGGCGACCGCTGCTTTAAGCCTATGGGGCATTTGGAACAGCTTTGGCAGGCTCTCAAAGAATCAGCGAATGTGGTAGGGGGCTGAAAATTGCTACAGAGTACCTGTAGGACATGCAGATAAGTGGTGGGAAAGCACAGGTTGCTGGGCCTTTCGGTTCCGACGCTGCCCCTGTCCTTCAATGCCACTTCTAAGTGCACCGCAGGCCCCTTGAAAAAGTACATTTGGAAGAGTTTTGAAGCCGTGCAAGCAGGTAGAAACACCATTCCAAGGGCTGTAGTATCAGACTAACAGCCTGTAACTGAGCCCAGTGTTTTTAGAGCGATTCCTACAAAATTCAGCTTTTTTCCCATTCAACTAAGGCGACCGCTGCTTTAAGCCTATGGGGCATTCGGAACAGCTTTGGCAGGCTCTCAAAGAATCAGCGAATGTGGTAGGTGGCTGAAAATAGCTACAGAGTACCTGTAGGACATGCAGATAATAAATGTAGAAGCTCAGGTTTATGGGGCTTTTGGTTGAAATGCAGCAGCTTGCCTTAGATTGACTCATACCGAGAGATTGCAGCACATTTGATCAGAACCTTTTTAAGTGGTTCTCGGCTGTGCGACCAGATAGAAGCTCCATTTCAATGGCTGTAGTATCAGAGAATTAGTCTCGAACAGGATTCAGTGGCCTTGTAATGAATCCTGCAAAAACTGATTGATAAGAAAAAAAATAAAAAGATTACTGGCAGATGCAAATTCACTTCTTTTTTTTTTTTATTTCTCTGGAACAGTAAGGGCTAGAGAAACCATTCAAACAGTTCCTGTATCAGGGTAGTAGGTAGCAATTGTGTACCAAATTTGAGACCAATCCGTTGAAAAACAGAGTTTTTATTCAAAAAAAGCAAGTGTGTTTTGTGGATTTCAATGTTAGCCTATGGGATTCTCGTCAAGTTGCGGGTTGGTGTAAAATTCGTATTTTCCCTATAAATACGAAACGCCGGGTGCTATCGTTTCAGGTAGGGCATTGTTATACAGATAAGGGTGTCATCTACACAACGAGACCGTTCCTGGGTTGTAATTCCACACCTGCGCTAAATGGCACGTGTTATTGTGTCTGTTTTTCCGTTTTTGGTGAAAACGCCTATACGTTTCAATGGGAATCGCATTCAAATTAATATTTCAATAACCCCTGGTGCTACCACCTCATACGAGGTATCGTTGGATAGGTATGATTGCAAGCTACAAAACAACACCGCGCTCGAGTTTTTATTCGACTGCTACACTAAAGAACGACCTTAAATAGGTTTCGTTTACATTTGGCGAAAAAACGTCCCGTTCAGGTTTTTTTTTTTTTTTTTTTTTGAATGAATATTTAAATAACCACAGGTGGTATCAATTGAATCAAGGCATGCCTGGAAAGGTATTACTGCGAGCTACAAAACAAGACCTTTAGCACGGAAACGAGTGTGACCCTAACCCTAAACCCTAACCCTAACTCTAAACCCGAGTCACACTAGTTTTGATGGGCCACAGCTGGAGCTGCGTGCCTGCAACGGAGAGTGGGAGAGCTGGAGAGTGGGAGAGCTTGGGAGTGGGACGGCACTTGCATCCCAGTCGGATGCTGGGCTTTGGGACGCTCCGTCCTTTTCACCGGCCATGGATGCGGCCAGGGCAGGGGGATGGATGCCTGGGACACGAGCCCAGTGCGGGGAGCTGCACGGCGGTTCGCCGGGGCCCCGCGTCCCGGGTGAACAGCGATTAATACGAAACGCCAGGTGCTATCGTTTCAGGTAGGGCATTCATTAATTCATTAATTCATTAAATGCACGTCCCCCCCCCCCGGGTGCACGAGTGTTCTGAGCTCGGGCTGAACACTTGCTCGTCCCCCCCCCCCCCCCGCCCCCGGTGGAGCTGCACGGCGGAACAGCGATGAATTAATTAAATGCACGTCCCGTGTTCCCCCCGGGAGCACGGGCGTTATGGGTCCGGGGCGGCGGGAGCTGTCCCCGGGGCCGTGGAACCCTGCCCGGGCAAGTGGGAGCAGAGGCCGGGCTGGAGTTCCGCGAGCTCGGGCTGAACACCTGCACAAGCGCCGCTGCGGAGACCCGTTAGAAGCAGCCCCGCCGGAGGCCAGCGAAAATAGCCGAGAGTTAAGCCCCCCCTCCCCTCCCCTCCCCGCCGTGTCTTCGGCAGCATCGCGCCGCTTCAAGACGGACGGGGCTCTGGTCACGTCACAATCAATTCACATGACCAGAGGCCCGTCCGACGTGACGTGGCGGACGTCTGCCGAAGACACAGCGAGGGGGGGAGGGGCTTAACTCTCGGCTATTTTCGGACTCGGCGAGAAGGCAGCAGCGGGACGCTCCGTTCACGGCTCACTCCCCGCGGTCCCCGCTGACCGATCGGAGCCGGTTTTAGCGCTCCAGGCAGTCGGATACTTTAGCGCCTCAGCAGCGGGGGCGACGACCTCTAACATTCCCCGGGGAGCTGCCCGAGTGTAAGGCCGGGACCCCCGTCTGCTGGGGGAAAAAAATACCTGCACGTCCCCCCCCGTGTGCACGGGTGTTATGAGCTCGGGCTGAACACCTGCTCGTCCCCCCCGCCCCCGGGGAGCTGCACGGCGGAACAGCGATTCATTAATTAATTAAATGCACGCGCCCCCCCCCCCCCCCCCCCCGGGTGCACGGGTGTTATGAGGCCGTGTTGCAGTTCCGCGAGCTCGGGGGAACACCTGCACAAGCGCTGCGGAGGCCCCCCTGTCCTTAACCCTTTCACACCTGGTGTCCATTACCATGTACATCACCTGTTTGAGCGTTTTTCGATAGTTCTAAAAACACCTGCAGTGTTTTTAGAAGAATTCCTACAGAAATCTGATTTTTTTTTTTTAGCAATTCAAATAAGAGTAACAGCATTTGCGTTGGGTCCCCGGTGTCATAAATATTTTCCACCAGTAGATGGCAGCAGCCCCTAAGAAGTGGAGTCGATAACCATTCAAATACTTGAAAAAGTACATTTGGATGAGTTTTGATGCCAATTTTGGCAGGCTCTCAAAGAATCAGCGAATGTGGTAGGGGGCTGAAAATTGCTACAGAGTACCTGTAGGACATGCAGATAAGTGGTGGGAAAGCACAGGTTGCTGGGCCTTTCGGTTCCGACGCTGCCCCTGTCCTTCAATGCCACTTCTAAGTGCACCGCAGGCCCCTTGAAAAAGTACATTTGGAAGAGTTTTGAAGCCGTGCAAGCAGGTAGAAACACCATTCCAAGGGCTGTAGTATCAGACTAACAGCCTGTAACTGAGCCCAGTGTTTTTAGAGCGATTCCTACAAAATTCAGCTTTTTTTCCCATTCAACTAAGGCGACCGCTGCTTTAAGCCTATGGGGCATTTGGAACAGCTTTGGCAGGCTCTCAAAGAATCAGCGAATGTGGTAGGGGGCTGAAAATTGCTACAGAGTACCTGTAGGACATGCAGATAAGTGGTGGGAAAGCACAGGTTGCTGGGCCTTTCGGTTCCGACGCTGCCCCTGTCCTTCAATGCCACTTCTAAGTGCACCGCAGGCCCCTTGAAAAAGTACATTTGGAAGAGTTTTGAAGCCGTGCAAGCAGGTAGAAACACCATTCCAAGGGCTGTAGTATCAGACTAACAGCCTGTAACTGAGCCCAGTGTTTTTAGAGCGATTCCTACAAAATTCAGCTTTTTTCCCATTCAACTAAGGCGACCGCTGCTTTAAGCCTATGGGGCATTCGGAACAGCTTTGGCAGGCTCTCAAAGAATCAGCGAATGTGGTAGGTGGCTGAAAATAGCTACAGAGTACCTGTAGGACATGCAGATAATAAATGTAGAAGCTCAGGTTTATGGGGCTTTTGGTTGAAATGCAGCAGCTTGCCTTAGATTGACTCATACCGAGAGATTGCAGCACATTTGATCAGAACCTTTTTAAGTGGTTCTCGGCTGTGCGACCAGATAGAAGCTCCATTTCAATGGCTGTAGTATCAGAGAATTAGTCTCGAACAGGATTCAGTGGCCTTGTAATGAATCCTGCAAAAACTGATTGATAAGAAAAAAAATAAAAAGATTACTGGCAGATGCAAATTCACTTCTTTTTTTTTTTTATTTCTCTGGAACAGTAAGGGCTAGAGAAACCATTCAAACAGTTCCTGTATCAGGGTAGTAGGTAGCAATTGTGTACCAAATTTGAGACCAATCCGTTGAAAAACAGAGTTTTTATTCAAAAAAAGCAAGTGTGTTTTGTGGATTTCAATGTTAGCCTATGGGATTCTCGTCAAGTTGCGGGTTGGTGTAAAATTCGTATTTTCCCTATAAATACGAAACGCCGGGTGCTATCGTTTCAGGTAGGGCATTGTTATACAGATAAGGGTGTCATCTACACAACGAGACCGTTCCTGGGTTGTAATTCCACACCTGCGCTAAATGGCACGTGTTATTGTGTCTGTTTTTCCGTTTTTGGTGAAAACGCCTATACGTTTCAATGGGAATCGCATTCAAATTAATATTTCAATAACCCCTGGTGCTACCACCTCATACGAGGTATCGTTGGATAGGTATGATTGCAAGCTACAAAACAACACCGCGCTCGAGTTTTTATTCGACTGCTACACTAAAGAACGACCTTAAATAGGTTTCGTTTACATTTGGCGAAAAAACGTCCCGTTCAGGTTTTTTTTTTTTTTTTTTTTTGAATGAATATTTAAATAACCACAGGTGGTATCAATTGAATCAAGGCATGCCTGGAAAGGTATTACTGCGAGCTACAAAACAAGACCTTTAGCACGGAAACGAGTGTGACCCTAACCCTAAACCCTAACCCTAACTCTAAACCCGAGTCACACTAGTTTTGATGGGCCACAGCTGGAGCTGCGTGCCTGCAACGGAGAGTGGGAGAGCTGGAGAGTGGGAGAGCTTGGGAGTGGGACGGCACTTGCATCCCAGTCGGATGCTGGGCTTTGGGACGCTCCGTCCTTTTCACCGGCCATGGATGCGGCCAGGGCAGGGGGATGGATGCCTGGGACACGAGCCCAGTGCGGGGAGCTGCACGGCGGTTCGCCGGGGCCCCGCGTCCCGGGTGAACAGCGATTAATACGAAACGCCAGGTGCTATCGTTTCAGGTAGGGCATTCATTAATTCATTAATTCATTAAATGCACGTCCCCCCCCCCGGGTGCACGAGTGTTCTGAGCTCGGGCTGAACACTTGCTCGTCCCCCCCCCCCCCCCGCCCCCGGTGGAGCTGCACGGCGGAACAGCGATGAATTAATTAAATGCACGTCCCGTGTTCCCCCCGGGAGCACGGGCGTTATGGGTCCGGGGCGGCGGGAGCTGTCCCCGGGGCCGTGGAACCCTGCCCGGGCAAGTGGGAGCAGAGGCCGGGCTGGAGTTCCGCGAGCTCGGGCTGAACACCTGCACAAGCGCCGCTGCGGAGACCCGTTAGAAGCAGCCCCGCCGGAGGCCAGCGAAAATAGCCGAGAGTTAAGCCCCCCCTCCCCTCCCCTCCCCTCCCCTCCCCGCCGTGTCTTCGGCAGCATCGCGCCGCTTCAAGACGGACGGGGCTCTGGTCACGTCACAATCAATTCACATGACCAGAGGCCCGTCCGACGTGACGTGGCGGACGTCTGCCGAAGACACAGCGAGGGGGGGAGGGGCTTAACTCTCGGCTATTTTCGGACTCGGCGAGAAGGCAGCAGCGGGACGCTCCGTTCACGGCTCACTCCCCGCGGTCCCCGCTGACCGATCGGAGCCGGTTTTAGCGCTCCAGGCAGTCGGATACTTTAGCGCCTCAGCAGCGGGGGCGACGACCTCTAACATTCCCCGGGGAGCTGCCCGAGTGTAAGGCCGGGACCCCCGTCTGCTGGGGGAAAAAAATACCTGCACGTAGCCTCCCCCCCCCCCCCCCCCGTGTGCACGGGTGTTATGAGCTCGGGCTGAACACCTGCTCGTCCCCCCCGCCCCCGGGGAGCTGCACGGCGGAACAGCGATTCATTAATTAATTAAATGCACGCGCCCCCCCCCCCCCCCCCCCCGGGTGCACGGGTGTTATGAGGCCGTGTTGCAGTTCCGCGAGCTCGGGGGAACACCTGCACAAGCGCTGCGGAGGCCCCCCTGTCCTTAACCCTTTCACACCTGGTGTCCATTACCATGTACATCACCTGTTTGAGCGTTTTTCGATAGTTCTAAAAACACCTGCAGTGTTTTTAGAAGAATTCCTACAGAAATCTGATTTTTTTTTTTTAGCAATTCAAATAAGAGTAACAGCATTTGCGTTGGGTCCCCGGTGTCATAAATATTTTCCACCAGTAGATGGCAGCAGCCCCTAAGAAGTGGAGTCGATAACCATTCAAATACTTGAAAAAGTACATTTGGATGAGTTTTGATGCCAATTTTGGCAGGCTCTCAAAGAATCAGCGAATGTGGTAGGGGGCTGAAAATTGCTACAGAGTACCTGTAGGACATGCAGATAAGTGGTGGGAAAGCACAGGTTGCTGGGCCTTTCGGTTCCGACGCTGCCCCTGTCCTTCAATGCCACTTCTAAGTGCACCGCAGGCCCCTTGAAAAAGTACATTTGGAAGAGTTTTGAAGCCGTGCAAGCAGGTAGAAACACCATTCCAAGGGCTGTAGTATCAGACTAACAGCCTGTAACTGAGCCCAGTGTTTTTAGAGCGATTCCTACAAAATTCAGCTTTTTTCCCATTCAACTAAGGCGACCGCTGCTTTAAGCCTATGGGGCATTCGGAACAGCTTTGGCAGGCTCTCAAAGAATCAGCGAATGTGGTAGGTGGCTGAAAATAGCTACAGAGTACCTGTAGGACATGCAGATAATAAATGTAGAAGCTCAGGTTTATGGGGCTTTTGGTTGAAATGCAGCAGCTTGCCTTAGATTGACTCATACCGAGAGATTGCAGCACATTTGATCAGAACCTTTTTAAGTGGTTCTCGGCTGTGCGACCAGATAGAAGCTCCATTTCAATGGCTGTAGTATCAGAGAATTAGTCTCGAACAGGATTCAGTGGCCTTGTAATGAATCCTGCAAAAACTGATTGATAAGAAAAAAAATAAAAAGATTACTGGCAGATGCAAATTCACTTCTTTTTTTTTTTTATTTCTCTGGAACAGTAAGGGCTAGAGAAACCATTCAAACAGTTCCTGTATCAGGGTAGTAGGTAGCAATTGTGTACCAAATTTGAGACCAATCCGTTGAAAAACAGAGTTTTTATTCAAAAAAAGCAAGTGTGTTTTGTGGATTTCAATGTTAGCCTATGGGATTCTCGTCAAGTTGCGGGTTGGTGTAAAATTCGTATTTTCCCTATAAATACGAAACGCCGGGTGCTATCGTTTCAGGTAGGGCATTGTTATACAGATAAGGGTGTCATCTACACAACGAGACCGTTCCTGGGTTGTAATTCCACACCTGCGCTAAATGGCACGTGTTATTGTGTCTGTTTTTCCGTTTTTGGTGAAAACGCCTATACGTTTCAATGGGAATCGCATTCAAATTAATATTTCAATAACCCCTGGTGCTACCACCTCATACGAGGTATCGTTGGATAGGTATGATTGCAAGCTACAAAACAACACCGCGCTCGAGTTTTTATTCGACTGCTACACTAAAGAACGACCTTAAATAGGTTTCGTTTACATTTGGCGAAAAAACGTCCCGTTCAGGTTTTTTTTTTTTTTTTTTTTTGAATGAATATTTAAATAACCACAGGTGGTATCAATTGAATCAAGGCATGCCTGGAAAGGTATTACTGCGAGCTACAAAACAAGACCTTTAGCACGGAAACGAGTGTGACCCTAACCCTAAACCCTAACCCTAACTCTAAACCCGAGTCACACTAGTTTTGATGGGCCACAGCTGGAGCTGCGTGCCTGCAACGGAGAGTGGGAGAGCTGGAGAGTGGGAGAGCTTGGGAGTGGGACGGCACTTGCATCCCAGTCGGATGCTGGGCTTTGGGACGCTCCGTCCTTTTCACCGGCCATGGATGCGGCCAGGGCAGGGGGATGGATGCCTGGGACACGAGCCCAGTGCGGGGAGCTGCACGGCGGTTCGCCGGGGCCCCGCGTCCCGGGTGAACAGCGATTAATACGAAACGCCAGGTGCTATCGTTTCAGGTAGGGCATTCATTAATTCATTAATTCATTAAATGCACGTCCCCCCCCCCCGGGTGCACGAGTGTTCTGAGCTCGGGCTGAACACTTGCTCGTCCCCCCCCCCCCCCCGCCCCCGGTGGAGCTGCACGGCGGAACAGCGATGAATTAATTAAATGCACGTCCCGTGTTCCCCCCGGGAGCACGGGCGTTATGGGTCCGGGGCGGCGGGAGCTGTCCCCGGGGCCGTGGAACCCTGCCCGGGCAAGTGGGAGCAGAGGCCGGGCTGGAGTTCCGCGAGCTCGGGCTGAACACCTGCACAAGCGCCGCTGCGGAGACCCGTTAGAAGCAGCCCCGCCGGAGGCCAGCGAAAATAGCCGAGAGTTAAGCCCCCCCTCCCCTCCCCTCCCCGCCGTGTCTTCGGCAGCATCGCGCCGCTTCAAGACGGACGGGGCTCTGGTCACGTCACAATCAATTCACATGACCAGAGGCCCGTCCGACGTGACGTGGCGGACGTCTGCCGAAGACACAGCGAGGGGGGGAGGGGCTTAACTCTCGGCTATTTTCGGACTCGGCGAGAAGGCAGCAGCGGGACGCTCCGTTCACGGCTCACTCCCCGCGGTCCCCGCTGACCGATCGGAGCCGGTTTTAGCGCTCCAGGCAGTCGGATACTTTAGCGCCTCAGCAGCGGGGGCGACGACCTCTAACATTCCCCGGGGAGCTGCCCGAGTGTAAGGCCGGGACCCCCGTCTGCTGGGGGAAAAAAATACCTGCACGTAGCCTCCCCCCCCCCCCCCCCCCCGTGTGCACGGGTGTTATGAGCTCGGGCTGAACACCTGCTCGTCCCCCCCGCCCCCGGGGAGCTGCACGGCGGAACAGCGATTCATTAATTAATTAAATGCACGCGCCCCCCCCCCCCCCCCCCCCGGGTGCACGGGTGTTATGAGGCCGTGTTGCAGTTCCGCGAGCTCGGGGGAACACCTGCACAAGCGCTGCGGAGGCCCCCCTGTCCTTAACCCTTTCACACCTGGTGTCCATTACCATGTACATCACCTGTTTGAGCGTTTTTCGATAGTTCTAAAAACACCTGCAGTGTTTTTAGAAGAATTCCTACAGAAATCTGATTTTTTTTTTTTAGCAATTCAAATAAGAGTAACAGCATTTGCGTTGGGTCCCCGGTGTCATAAATATTTTCCACCAGTAGATGGCAGCAGCCCCTAAGAAGTGGAGTCGATAACCATTCAAATACTTGAAAAAGTACATTTGGATGAGTTTTGATGCCAATTTTGGCAGGCTCTCAAAGAATCAGCGAATGTGGTAGGGGGCTGAAAATTGCTACAGAGTACCTGTAGGACATGCAGATAAGTGGTGGGAAAGCACAGGTTGCTGGGCCTTTCGGTTCCGACGCTGCCCCTGTCCTTCAATGCCACTTCTAAGTGCACCGCAGGCCCCTTGAAAAAGTACATTTGGAAGAGTTTTGAAGCCGTGCAAGCAGGTAGAAACACCATTCCAAGGGCTGTAGTATCAGACTAACAGCCTGTAACTGAGCCCAGTGTTTTTAGAGCGATTCCTACAAAATTCAGCTTTTTTTCCCATTCAACTAAGGCGACCGCTGCTTTAAGCCTATGGGGCATTTGGAACAGCTTTGGCAGGCTCTCAAAGAATCAGCGAATGTGGTAGGGGGCTGAAAATTGCTACAGAGTACCTGTAGGACATGCAGATAAGTGGTGGGAAAGCACAGGTTGCTGGGCCTTTCGGTTCCGACGCTGCCCCTGTCCTTCAATGCCACTTCTAAGTGCACCGCAGGCCCCTTGAAAAAGTACATTTGGAAGAGTTTTGAAGCCGTGCAAGCAGGTAGAAACACCATTCCAAGGGCTGTAGTATCAGACTAACAGCCTGTAACTGAGCCCAGTGTTTTTAGAGCGATTCCTACAAAATTCAGCTTTTTTCCCATTCAACTAAGGCGACCGCTGCTTTAAGCCTATGGGGCATTCGGAACAGCTTTGGCAGGCTCTCAAAGAATCAGCGAATGTGGTAGGTGGCTGAAAATAGCTACAGAGTACCTGTAGGACATGCAGATAATAAATGTAGAAGCTCAGGTTTATGGGGCTTTTGGTTGAAATGCAGCAGCTTGCCTTAGATTGACTCATACCGAGAGATTGCAGCACATTTGATCAGAACCTTTTTAAGTGGTTCTCGGCTGTGCGACCAGATAGAAGCTCCATTTCAATGGCTGTAGTATCAGAGAATTAGTCTCGAACAGGATTCAGTGGCCTTGTAATGAATCCTGCAAAAACTGATTGATAAGAAAAAAAATAAAAAGATTACTGGCAGATGCAAATTCACTTCTTTTTTTTTTTTATTTCTCTGGAACAGTAAGGGCTAGAGAAACCATTCAAACAGTTCCTGTATCAGGGTAGTAGGTAGCAATTGTGTACCAAATTTGAGACCAATCCGTTGAAAAACAGAGTTTTTATTCAAAAAAAGCAAGTGTGTTTTGTGGATTTCAATGTTAGCCTATGGGATTCTCGTCAAGTTGCGGGTTGGTGTAAAATTCGTATTTTCCCTATAAATACGAAACGCCGGGTGCTATCGTTTCAGGTAGGGCATTGTTATACAGATAAGGGTGTCATCTACACAACGAGACCGTTCCTGGGTTGTAATTCCACACCTGCGCTAAATGGCACGTGTTATTGTGTCTGTTTTTCCGTTTTTGGTGAAAACGCCTATACGTTTCAATGGGAATCGCATTCAAATTAATATTTCAATAACCCCTGGTGCTACCACCTCATACGAGGTATCGTTGGATAGGTATGATTGCAAGCTACAAAACAACACCGCGCTCGAGTTTTTATTCGACTGCTACACTAAAGAACGACCTTAAATAGGTTTCGTTTACATTTGGCGAAAAAACGTCCCGTTCAGGTTTTTTTTTTTTTTTTTTTTTGAATGAATATTTAAATAACCACAGGTGGTATCAATTGAATCAAGGCATGCCTGGAAAGGTATTACTGCGAGCTACAAAACAAGACCTTTAGCACGGAAACGAGTGTGACCCTAACCCTAACCCTAACCCTAACCCTAACCCTAACCCTAACCCTAACCCTAACCCTAACCCTGACCCTGACCCTGACCCTGACCCTGACCCTAACCCTAACCCCAACCCCAACCCCAACCCCAACCCCAACCCCAACCCCAACCCTAACCCTAACCCTAACCCTAACCCTAACCCTAACCCTAACCCTAATCCTAAACCTAACCCTAACCCCAACCCCAAATCTAACCGCAACCCTAACCGCACGTCCATCCCCAACCCCTACCCCCGCTGCACCCCCACCTCTAACCCTAACCCACACCACACCCCGACCCAGAGACTACCAGAGAACCGACGACTCAGCAACAGTCCAGCAACACTGCCCAGGAGAACCTACCAGGTTCACAGACACATCAACACGGACAAAAAGAACATAGACTGGAGCCTGCAAACTAACAAGAACATTCTCATCATTGGGGACTCCAATCTCCACAGAATCCCGGACCACACCCAGAGCCAAATACAGATTGAAAGCTACCCCGGAGCAAAATTCCTACATGCAGCCAACCTTCTGGACAAAGCCAAAACAGATAGAGGAGTGACCAAAGTGATCCTATCATTCGGAATCAACAACAAGGACCAGAAAGTCAAAGAGACAGCTATCAAAAACCTACAAAGGATGTACAGGTCAGCAAAGACAACCTTCCCAACTGCAGAAATCAAAGTGCCACTGGTGAACTTCTCACGAGCACTAGACATGCAGGCCCAACGAAACTTGGAAGAACTAAACGGATTCATCTCAGCCAACCTACCACACATACCGCTATTACCAACTGAGAAATTTCAAGCTGGCGGAGACAACATCCACTGGACAACCAACACAGCCAAAGATATGCTCCAGCACTGGTGCCAGCATTTAAACTAGGAGACCCCACAAGCCCAAATATCTCCAGGGAGGGGGCATCCAACATAGTCAATCTATGTAAATACTTCACACCAACAGAGAGTCAAAACAGCCTTTTGAGCAAAGGCCTCTCCTTCATACCCACACCGCAAACTGAAGCAAAACAGAAGCAGACACTGCGAGCAGAAACACAAGACTACCATAGGAGGCTAAAAATCGCAACCTTCTTTGAAGAGGAAGGAGACTCAAATCACATACCCTTCCTACCCAAATCCAACTGGGAACCAAATAACAACCAAGTTCCACAGGAAATCACAGAGATTATTCTTGAAGATCTAAAAACAATACACAGCCTGAACCCAGGTAACTACAGAACAGAAGACAACCTAACAGCACCAGAAAGGATTGCACTTAAGGAATTACAAAAACATACCGACATCATTTTCAAACCAGCAGACAAGGGAAGTTCAATAGTAATAATGGATAGAGAAGACTACATCTTTGAAGCCAACAGACAACTAAATAATCAAGAACACTACAGGAAATTAGACGCACCAATTTATCTTGATTCTGCTCAGGAAATTAACACAATAATACAAACACTAACAGACCACAAAATAATTACTAGAAAACAGGCACACTATCTCAAGGGGGCAGACACACCCAGAGCACGCATTTTTTACATGCTACCAAAAATACACAAATCACCAGACACATGGACTATCCCACACACCATACCACCAGGCAGACCGATAGTATCGGATTGCAACAGTGAATCATATAGAATTGCAGAATACATAGACCACTTTTTAAACCCCCTATCCACCAAACACACTAGCTACCTTAAAGACACATATGACTTCATAGACAAAATTAAAACACTCAAACTACCAGAAACAGCTTTTCTCTTCACAATAGATATAGACAGCTTGTACACAAACATAGAGACCAATGCAGGCATTGCAGCTATCAGGAAATGTCTAAATCTAAATCCGGATCCAACCAGACCAGACGAGGAACTGATCAAACTCCTGGAAATCAGCTTAAGGAAAAACGACTTTGAATTCGACAACCAATTCTACCTCCAAACCAAAGGAACAGCGATGGGGAAACGCTTTGCTCCATCATATGCTAACATCTACATGGCCGATTGGGAAGAAACAATCCTCCCCAGATGCCCACACAGACCAACTCACTATTTCAGGTACCTAGATGACATTTGGGGCACTTGGACACATAGCATGGAGGAATTTACACATTTCATCTCGTTACTTAACACACACCACCAGTCCATCAAGGTAAAATACACCACACATAACAGCAAAGTAAACTTTTTAGACACCACCACTTACAAAGGACCACATTTTTCACAAACACACCAACTAGACACAAAAGTATATTTTAAAGAAACTGACACACACACTCTACTACACAAAACCAGCTATCACCCTAAACACACGTTTAGAGGTTTAATAAAATCACAACTACTCAGATTCCACAGAATTTGCACACAACATACTGACTTCCAGGCAGCTACCAAAGTTTTATTCACAGCACTCAGACAAAGGGGGTACTCCCGTTCCTTCCTCAGAGGAATAAGGAAAACCTTCTTAGAACAAAAGCCTAGAGACAACAAAAAGATTATTCCACTCATAACTACCTACTCACATTTTAGTGTGGCAGCTAATTCACAGATAAAACAAAACCTAACCAACAAATTACAAGACACCAACCTTCTTACAGGACACAAGATCATCTCAGCTTACAGAAAAAACAAAAACTTGACCAACTATTTAGTGTCCAGTAAACTGCCTTCACTTAATCGCAAACCAACAAAAGCATCACGACACTTCAAGCAACTTTCCTCCCTCCGGAGCCAATCCACAGGCATCACATACAACATTCCACAAACCTTTACACAAAACAGCAGGAACTGCATCTACGCAATACAATGCGATACATGCAAAACCATTTACATTGGAGAAACAGGCAACACTATCCGAGTAAGACTAACACAACACATCTATAATATCAAACACAAAAAAGAATCACAAACACCTCTAGTAGCACACTTTCTACAACACAACTTGGAATCTCTGAAAATTACAGGGCTGGAGAGGAACCAGAACTGGACAATCGGAGAAAGGAAATGGAGAGAAAAAGACTGGATCAACAAACTACAAACAACTTTCCCGCTAGGCCTGAACATTAGAAAATCCACGATAGACCTACACTAGAAAAGGAGCTCCAGAACAAAAAAAAAAAACAAAGAAAGAAATCCAAAAAGAGCCAGATGGCCAGTGCATCTTTCTTTCCCTGAAAAACCAACCAAGTGTGGAGTTCTCAGGGAAACAAAGTTCCTACCTCAACCTAACCCTAACCCTAACCCTAACCCTAACCCTAACCCTAACCCTAACCCTAACCCTAACCCTAACCCTAACCCTAACCCTAACCCTAACCCTAACCCTGAGTCACACTAGTTTTGATGGGCCACAGATGGAGCTGCGTGCCTGCAACGGAGAGTGGGAGAGCTGGAGAGTGGGAGAGCTGGAGAGTGGGAGAGCTTGGGAGTGGAACGGCACTTGCATCCCAGTCGGATGCTGGGCTTTGGGACGCTCCATCCTTTTCACCGGCCATGGATGCGGCCAGGGCAGGGGGATGGATGCCTGGGACACAAGCCCAGTGCGGGGAGCTGCACGGCGGTTCGCCGGTGCCCCGCGTCCCAGGTGAACAGCGATTAATGAATTAATTAAATGCACGTCCCCCCCGGGTGCACGAGTGTTCTGAGGCCGGGTTGCAGTTCCGCGAGCTCGGGCGTGGGACGGCACTTGCATCCCAGTCGGATGCTGGGCTTTGGGACGCTCCATCCTTTTCACCGGCCATGGATGCGGCCAGGGCAGGGGGATGGATGCCTGGGACACAAGCCCAGTGCGGGGACCTGCACTGCGGTTAGCCCTGGTCCCGCGTCCCGTGTGAACAGCGATGAATGAATTCATTCAATGCACTTTCCCCCCCGGGTGCACGAGTGTTATGAAGCCGGGCTATCGTTCCCCGAGCTCGGCTGAACACTTGCGGCGGTTAGCCCTGGTCCCGCGTCCCGGGTCTACAGCGATGAATGAATTCATTCAATGCACGCCCCCCCCCCGGGTGCACGAGTGTTATGAAGCCGGGCTATCGTTCCCCGAGCTCGGCTGAACACTTGCGGCGTCCCCCGGGGGACCTGCACGGCGGTTAGCCCTGGTCCCGCGTCCCGGGTCTACAGCGATGAATGAATTCATTCAATGCACGCCCCCCCCCCGGGTGCACGAGTGTTATGAAGCCGGGCTATCGTTCCCCGAGCTCGGCTGAACACTTGCGGCGTCCCCCGGGGGACCTGCACGGCGGTTAGCCCTGGTCCCGCGTCCCGTGTGAACAGCGATGAATGAATTCATTCAATGCACGCCCCCCCCCGGGTGCACGAGTGTTATGGGTCCCGGCTGGAGATCCGCGAGCTCGGCTGAACACCTGCGCAAGCGCCGCTGCGGAGACCCGTTAGAAGCAGCCCCGAAGGCCAGCGAAAATAGCCGAGAGTTAAGCCCCTCCCCGCCGTGGCTTCGTCAGCCACTCGCCGCTTCAAGAGGGACGGGCCTCTGGTCATGTCATGTCATAAATCACATGACCAGAGGCCCGCCCAACCTGACGTTGCGGAAGTTTGCCGAAGACACAGCGGGGAGAGGCTTAACTCTCGGCTATTTTCGGACTCGGCGAGAAGGCAGCAGGACGCTCTATTCACGGCTAACTCCCCGCGGTCCCCTCTGACCGATCGGAGCCGGTTTAGCGCTCCAGGCAGTCGGATACTTTAGCGCCTCAGCAGCGGGGGCGACGACCTCTAACATTCCCCGGGGAGCTGCCCGAGTGTAAGGCCGGGACCCCCGTCTGCTGGGGGAAAAAAATACCTGCACGTCCCCCCCGTGTGCACGGGTGTTATGAGCTCGGGCTGAACACTTGCTCGTCCCCCCCGCCCCCGGGGAGCTGCACGGCGGAACAGCGATGAATGAATTCATTAAATGCACTTTCCCCCCGGGTGCACGAGTGTTATGGGTCCCGGCTGGAGATCCGCGAGCTCGGCTGAACACTTGCGGCGTCCCCCGGGGGACCTGCACGGCGGTTAGCCCTGGTCCCGCGTCCCGTGTGAACAGCGATGAATGAATTCATTCAATGCACTTTCCCCCCCGGGTGCACGAGTGTTATGAAGCCGGGCTATCGTTCCCCGAGCTCGGCTGAACACTTGCGGCGGTTAGCCCTGGTCCCGCGTCCCGTGTGAACAGCGATGAATGAATTCATTCAATGCACTTTCCCCCCCGGGTGCACGAGTGTTATGAAGCCGGGCTATCGTTCCCCGAGCTCGGCTGAACACTTGCGGCGGTTAGCCCTGGTCCCGCGTCCCGGGTCTACAGCGATGAATGAATTCATTCAATGCACGCCCCCCCCCCCGGGTGCACGAGTGTTATGAAGCCGGGCTATCGTTCCCCGAGCTCGGCTGAACACTTGCGGCGTCCCCCGGGGGACCTGCACGGCGGTTAGCCCTGGTCCCGCGTCCCGTGTGAACAGCGATGAATGAATTCATTCAATGCACTTTCCCCCCCGGGTGCACGAGTGTTATGGGTCCCGGCTGGAGATCCGCGAGCTCGGGCTGAACACTTGCTCGTCCCCTGCAGTGTTTTTAGAAGAATTCCCGCAGAAATCGGATTTTTTTGAGCAATTCAAATAAGAGTAACAGCATTTGCATCCCCGGTGTCATAAATATTTTCCACCAGTAGATGGCAGCAGCCCCTAGAATTGGAGTCGGCAACCATTCAAATACTTGAAAAAGTACATTTTAATGAGTTTTTAAGCCAATTTTGGCAGGCTCTCAAAGAATCAGCGAATGTGGTAGGGGGCTGAAAATTGCTACAGAGTACCTGTAGGACATGCAGATAAGTGGTGGAAAAGCACAGGTTGCTGGGCCTTTCGGTTCCGACGCTGCCCCTGTCCTTAAATGCCACTTCTAAGTGCACTGCAGGCCCCTTGAAAAAGTACATTTGGAAGGATTTTGAAGCCATGCAAGCAGGTAGAAACACCATTCCAAGGGCTGTAGTATCAGACTAACAGCCTGTAACTGAGCCCAGGGTTTTTAGAGCGATTCCTACAAAATTCAGCTTTTTTCCCATTCAACTAAGGCGACCGCTGCTTTAAGCCTATGGGTCATTTGTAACAATTTTGGCAGGCTCTCAAAGAATCAGCGAATGTGGTAGGTGGCTGAAAATTGCTACAGAGTACCTGTAGGACATGCAGATAAGTGGTGGAAAAGCACAGGTTGCTGGGCCTTTCGGTTCCGACGCTGCCCCTGTCCTTAAATGCCACTTCTAAGTGCACTGCAGGCCCCTTGAAAAAGTACATTTGGAAGGATTTTGAAGCCATGCAAGCAGGTAGAAACACCATTCCAAGGGCTGTAGTATCAGACTAACAGCCTGTAACTGAGCCCAGGGTTTTTAGAGCGATTCCTACAAAATTCAGCTTTTTTCCGTTTCTGTTTTTTTACGTTTTCTGGTGAAAACGCCTATACGTTTCAATGGGAATCACATTAAAATTAATATTTCAATAACCCCTGGAGCTACCACCTCATACGAGGTATCGTTGGATAGGTATGATTGCAAGCTACAAAACAACACCGCACTCGAGTTTTTATTCGACTGCTACACTAAATAACGACCTTAAATAGGTTTCGTTTACATTTGGCGAAAAAACGTCCCGTTCAGGTTTTTTTTTTTTTTTTTTTTTTTTAATATTTAAATAACCACAGGTGGTATCAATTGAATCAAGGTATGCCTGTAAAGGTATTACTGCGAGCTACAAAACAAGACCTTTAGCACGGAAACGAGTGTGACCCTAACCCTAACCCTAACCCTAACCCTAACCCTAACCCTAACCCTAATCCTAAACCTAACCCTAACCCTAACCCTAACCCTAACCCTAACCCTAACCCTAACCCCGACCCTAACCCCAACCCCAACCCTAACCCTAACCCTAACCCTAACCCTAATCCTAAACCTAACCCTAACCCTAACCCCAAATCTAACCGCAACCCTAACCGCACGTCCATCCCCAACCCCTACCCCCGCTGCACCCCCACCTCTAACCCTAACCCACACCACACCCCGACCCAGAGACTACCAGAGAACCGACGACTCAGCAACAGTCCAGCAACACTGCCCAGGAGAACCTACCAGGTTCACAGACACATCAACACGGACAAAAAGAACATAGACTGGAGCCTGCAAACTAACAAGAACATTCTCATCATTGGGGACTCCAATCTCCACAGAATCCCGGACCACACCCAGAGCCAAATACAGATTGAAAGCTACCCCGGAGCAAAATTCCTACATGCAGCCAACCTTCTGGACAAAGCCAAAACAGATAGAGGAGTGACCAAAGTGATCCTATCATTCGGAATCAACAACAAGGACCAGAAAGTCAAAGAGACAGCTATCAAAAACCTACAAAGGATGTACAGGTCAGCAAAGACAACCTTCCCAACTGCAGAAATCAAAGTGCCACTGGTGAACTTCTCACGAGCACTAGACATGCAGGCCCAACGAAACTTGGAAGAACTAAACGGATTCATCTCAGCCAACCTACCACACATACCGCTATTACCAACTGAGAAATTTCAAGCTGGCGGAGACAACATCCACTGGACAACCAACACAGCCAAAGATATGCTCCAGCACTGGTGCCAGCATTTAAACTAGGAGACCCCACAAGCCCACATATCTCCAGGGAGGGGGCATCCAACATAGTCAATCTATGTAAATACTTCACACCAACAGAGAGTCAAAACAGCCTTTTGAGCAAAGGCCTCTCCTTCATACCCACACCGCAAACTGAAGCAAAACAGAAGCAGACACTGCGAGCAGAAACACAAGACTACCATAGGAGGCTAAAAATCGCAACCTTCTTTGAAGAGGAAGGAGACTCAAATCACATACCCTTCCTACCCAAATCCAACTGGGAACCAAATAACAACCAAGTTCCACAGGAAATCACAGAGATTATTCTTGAAGATCTAAAAACAATACACAGCCTGAACCCAGGTAACTACAGAACAGAAGACAACCTAACAGCACCAGAAAGGATTGCACTTAAGGAATTACAAAAACATACCGACATCATTTTCAAACCAGCAGACAAGGGAAGTTCAATAGTAATAATGGATAGAGAAGACTACATCTTTGAAGCCAACAGACAACTAAATAATCAAGAACACTACAGGAAATTAGACGCACCCAATTTATCTTGATTCTGCTCAGGAAATTAACACAATAATACAAACACTAACAGACCACAAAATAATTAGTAGAAAACAGGCACACTATCTCAAGGGGGCAGACACACCCAGAGCACGCATTTTTTACATGCTACCAAAAATACACAAATCACCAGACACATGGACTATCCCACACACCATACCACCAGGCAGACCGATAGTATCGGATTGCAACAGTGAATCATATAGAATTGCAGAATACATAGACCACTTTTTAAACCCCCTATCCACCAAACACACTAGCTACCTTAAAGACACATATGACTTCATAGACAAAATTAAAACACTCAAACTACCAGAAACAGCTTTTCTCTTCACAATAGATATAGACAGCTTGTACACAAACATAGAGACCAACGCAGGCATTGCAGCTATCAGGAAATGTCTAAATCTAAATCCGGATCCAACCAGACCAGACGAGGAACTGATCAAACTCCTGGAAATCAGCTTAAGGAAAAACGACTTTGAATTCGACAACCAATTCTACCTCCAAACCAAAGAACAGCGATGGGGAAACGCTTTGCTCCATCATATGCTAACATCTACATGGCCGATTGGGAAGAAACAATCCTCCCCAGATGCCCACACAGACCAACTCACTATTTCAGGTACCTAGATGACATTTGGGGCACTTGGACACATAGCATGGAGGAATTTACACATTTCATCTCGTTACTTAACACACACCACCAGTCCATCAAGGTAAAATACACCACACATAACAGCAAAGTAAACTTTTTAGACACCACCACTTACAAAGGACCACATTTTTCACAAACACACCAACTAGACACAAAAGTATATTTTAAAGAAACTGACACACACACTCTACTACACAAAACCAGCTATCACCCTAAACACACGTTTAGAGGTTTAATAAAATCACAACTACTCAGATTCCACAGAATTTGCACACAACATACTGACTTCCAGGCAGCTACCAAAGTTTTATTCACAGCACTCAGACAAAGGGGGTACTCCCGTTCCTTCCTCAGAGGAATAAGGAAAACCTTCTTAGAACAAAAGCCTAGAGACAACAAAAAGATTATTCCACTCATAACTACCTACTCACATTTTAGTGTGGCAGCTAATTCACAGATAAAACAAAACCTAACCAACAAATTACAAGACACCAACCTTCTTACAGGACACAAGATCATCTCAGCCTACAGAAAAAACAAAAACTTGACCAACTATTTAGTGTCCAGTAAACTGCCTTCACTTAATCGCAAACCAACAAAAGCATCACGACACTTCAAGCAACTTTCCTCCCTCCGGAGCCAATCCACAGGCATCACATACAACATTCCACAAACCTTTACACAAAACAGCAGGAACTGCATCTACGCAATACAATGCGATACATGCAAAATCATTTACATTGGAGAAACAGGCAACACTATCCGAGTAAGACTAACACAACACATCTATAATATCAAACACAAAAAAGAATCACAAACACCTCTAGTAGCACACTTTCTACAACACAACTTGGAATCTCTGAAAATTACAGGGCTGGAGAGGAACCAGAACTGGACAATCGGAGAAAGGAAATGGAGAGAAAAAGACTGGATCAACAAACTACAAACAACTTTCCCGCTAGGCCTGAACATTAGAAAATCCACGATAGACCTACACTAGAAAAGGAGCTCCAAAACAAAAAAAACAAAGAAAGAAATCCAAAAGAGCCAGATGGCCAGTGCATCTTTCTTTCCCTGAAAAACCAACCAAGTGTGGAGTTCTCAGGGAAACAAAGTTCCTACCTCACCCTAACCCTAACCCTAACCCTAACCCTAACCCTAACCCTAACCCTAACCCTAACCCTAACCCTACCCTAACCCTAACCCTAACCCTAACCCTAACCCTAACCCTAACCCTAACCCTAACCCTAACCCTAACCCTAACCCTAACCCTAACCCTGAGTCACACTAGTTTTGATGGGCCACAGATGGAGCTGCGTGCCTGCAACGGAGAGTGGGAGAGCTGGAGAGTGGGAGAGCTGGAGAGTGGGAGAGCTTGGGAGTGGAACGGCACTTGCATCCCAGTCGGATGCTGGGCTTTGGGACGCTCCATCCTTTTCACCGGCCATGGATGCGGCCAGGGCAGGGGGATGGATGCCTGGGACACAAGCCCAGTGCGGGGAGCTGCACGGCGGTTCGCCGGTGCCCCGCGTCCCGGGTGAACAGCGATTAATGAATTAATTAAATGCACGTCCCCCCCGGGTGCACGAGTGTTCTGAGGCCGGGTTGCAGTTCCGCGAGCTCGGGCGTGGGACGGCACTTGCATCCCAGTCGGATGCTGGGCTTTGGGACGCTCCATCCTTTTCACCGGCCATGGATGCGGCCAGGGCAGGGGGATGGATGCCTGGGACACAAGCCCAGTGCGGGGAGCTGCACGGCGGTTCGCCGGTGCCCCGCGTCCCAGGTGAACAGCGATTAATGAATTAATTAAATGCACGTCCCCCCCGGGTGCACGAGTGTTCTGAGGCCGGGTTGCAGTTCCGCGAGCTCGGGCGTGGGACGGCACTTGCATCCCAGTCGGATGCTGGGCTTTGGGACGCTCCATCCTTTTCACCGGCCATGGATGCGGCCAGGGCAGGGGGATGGATGCCTGGGACACAAGCCCAGTGCGGGGAGCTGCACGGCGGTTCGCCGGTGCCCCGCGTCCCGGGTGAACAGCGATTAATGAATTAATTAAATGCACGTCCCCCCCGGGTGCACGAGTGTTCTGAGGCCGGGTTGCAGTTCCGCGAGCTCGGGCGTGGGACGGCACTTGCATCCCAGTCGGTTGCTGGGCTTTGGGACGCTCCATCCTTTTCACCGGCCATGGATGCGGCCAGGGCAGGGGGATGGATGCCTGGGACACAAGCCCAGTGCGGGGAGCTGCACGGCGGTTCGCCGGTGCCCCGCGTCCCAGGTGAACAGCGATTAATGAATTAATTAAATGCACGTCCCCCCCGGGTGCACGAGTGTTCTGAGGCCGGGTTGCAGTTCCGCGAGCTCGGGCGTGGGACGGCACTTGCATCCCAGTCGGATGCTGGGCTTTGGGACGCTCCATCCTTTTCACCGGCCATGGATGCGGCCAGGGCAGGGGGATGGATGCCTGGGACACAAGCCCAGTGCGGGGACCTGCACTGCGGTTAGCCCTGGTCCCGCGTCCCGTGTGAACAGCGATGAATGAATTCATTCAATGCACTTTCCCCCCCGGGTGCACGAGTGTTATGAAGCCGGGCTATCGTTCCCCGAGCTCGGCTGAACACTTGCGGCGTCCCCCGGGGGACCTGCACGGCGGTTAGCCCTGGTCCCGCGTCCCGTGTGAACAGCGATGAATGAATTCATTCAATGCACGCCCCCCCCCGGGTGCACGAGTGTTATGGGTCCCGGCTATCGTTCCCCGAGCTCGGCTGAACACTTGCGGCGTCCCCCGGGGGACCTGCACGGCGGTTAGCCCTGGTCCCGCGTCCCGTGTGAACAGCGATGAATGAATTCATTCAATGCACGCCCCCCCCCGGGTGCACGAGTGTTATGGGTCCCGGCTATCGTTCCCCGAGCTCGGCTGAACACTTGCGGCGTCCCCCGGGGGACCTGCACGGCGGTTAGCCCTGGTCCCGCGTCCCGTGTGAACAGCGATGAATGAATTCATTCAATGCACGCCCCCCCCCGGGTGCACGAGTGTTATGAAGCCGGGCTATCGTTCCCCGAGCTCGGCTGAACACTTGCGGCGGTTAGCCCTGGTCCCGCGTCCCGTGTGAACAGCGATGAATGAATTCATTCAATGCACGCCCCCCCCCCCGGGTGCACGAGTGTTATGAAGCCGGGCTATCGTTCCCCGAGCTCGGCTGAACACTTGCGGCGTCCCCCGGGGGACCTGCACGGCGGTTAGCCCTGGTCCCGCGTCCCGTGTGAACAGCGATGAATGAATTCATTCAATGCACTTTCCCCCCCGGGTGCACGAGTGTTATGAAGCCGGGCTATCGTTCCCCGAGCTCGGCTGAACACTTGCGGCGGTTAGCCCTGGTCCCGCGTCCCGTGTGAACAGCGATGAATGAATTCATTCAATGCACGCCCCCCCCCGGGTGCACGAGTGTTATGGGTCCCGGCTATCGTTCCCCGAGCTCGGCTGAACACTTGCGGCGTCCCCCGGGGGACCTGCACGGCGGTTAGCCCTGGTCCCGCGTCCCGTGTGAACAGCGATGAATGAATTCATTCAATGCACGCCCCCCCCCGGGTGCACGAGTGTTATGGGTCCCGGCTATCGTTCCCCGAGCTCGGCTGAACACTTGCGGCGTCCCCCGGGGGACCTGCACGGCGGTTAGCCCTGGTCCCGCGTCCCGTGTGAACAGCGATGAATGAATTCATTCAATGCACGCCCCCCCCCCCGGGTGCACGAGTGTTATGGGTCCCGGCTATCGTTCCCCGAGCTCGGCTGAACACTTGCGGCGGTTAGCCCTGGTCCCGCGTCCCGTGTGAACAGCGATGAATGAATTCATTCAATGCACGCCCCCCCCCCGGGTGCACGAGTGTTATGAAGCCGGGCTATCGTTCCCCGAGCTCGGCTGAACACTTGCGGCGGTTAGCCCTGGTCCCGCGTCCCGTGTGAACAGCGATGAATGAATTCATTCAATGCACGCCCCCCCCCGGGTGCACGAGTGTTATGAAGCCGGGCTATCGTTCCCCGAGCTCGGCTGAACACTTGCGGCGGTTAGCCCTGGTCCCGCGTCCCGTGTGAACAGCGATGAATGAATTCATTCAATGCACGCCCCCCCCCCGGGTGCACGAGTGTTATGGGTCCCGGCTGGAGATCCGCGAGCTCGGCTGAACACCTGCGCAAGCGCCGCTGCGGAGACCCGTTAGAAGCAGCCCCGAAGGCCAGCGAAAATAGCCGAGAGTTAAGCCCCTCCCCGCCGTGGCTTCACTCGCCGCTTCAAGAGGGACGGGCCTCTGGTCATGTCATGTCATAAATCACATGACCAGAGGCCCGCCCAACCTGACGTTGCGGAAGTTTGCCGAAGACACAGCGGGGAGAGGCTTAACTCTCGGCTATTTTCGGACTCGGCGAGAAGGCAGCAGGACGCTCTATTCACGGCTAACTCCCCGCGGTCCCCTCTGACCGATCGGAGCCGGTTTAGCGCTCCAGGCAGTCGGATACTTTAGCGCCTCAGCAGCGGGGGCGACGACCTCTAACATTCCCCGGGGAGCTGCCCGAGTGTAAGGCCGGGACCCCCGTCTGCTGGGGGAAAAAAATACCTGCACGTCCCCCCCGTGTGCACGGGTGTTATGAGCTCGGGCTGAACACTTGCTCGTCCCCCCCGCCCCCGGGAGCTGCACGGCGGAACAGCGATGAATGAATTCATTAAATGCACTTTCCCCCCGGGTGCACGAGTGTTATGGGTCCCGGCTGGAGATCCGCGAGCTCGGCTGAACACTTGCGGCGGTTAGCCCTGGTCCCGCGTCCCGTGTGAACAGCGATGAATGAATTCATTCAATGCACTTTCCCCCCCGGGTGCACGAGTGTTATGAAGCCGGGCTATCGTTCCCCGAGCTCGGCTGAACACTTGCGGCGTCCCCCGGGGGACCTGCACGGCGGTTAGCCCTGGTCCCGCGTCCCGTGTGAACAGCGATGAATGAATTCATTCAATGCACGCCCCCCCCCGGGTGCACGAGTGTTATGGGTCCCGGCTATCGTTCCCCGAGCTCGGCTGAACACTTGCGGCGTCCCCCGGGGGACCTGCACGGCGGTTAGCCCTGGTCCCGCGTCCCGTGTGAACAGCGATGAATGAATTCATTCAATGCACGCCCCACCCCGGGTGCACGAGTGTTATGGGTCCCGGCTATCGTTCCCCGAGCTCGGCTGAACACTTGCGGCGTCCCCCGGGGGACCTGCACGGCGGTTAGCCCTGGTCCCGCGTCCCGTGTGAACAGCGATGAATGAATTCATTCAATGCACGCCCCCCCCCCCGGGTGCACGAGTGTTATGGGTCCCGGCTATCGTTCCCCGAGCTCGGCTGAACACTTGCGGCGGTTAGCCCTGGTCCCGCGTCCCGTGTGAACAGCGATGAATGAATTCATTCAATGCACGCCCCCCCCCCCGGGTGCACGAGTGTTATGAAGCCGGGCTATCGTTCCCCGAGCTCGGCTGAACACTTGCGGCGGTTAGCCCTGGTCCCGCGTCCCGTGTGAACAGCGATGAATGAATTCATTCAATGCACGCCCCCCCGGGTGCACGAGTGTTATGAAGCCGGGCTATCGTTCCCCGAGCTCGGCTGAACACTTGCGGCGGTTAGCCCTGGTCCCGCGTCCCGTGTGAACAGCGATGAATGAATTCATTCAATGCACGCCCCCCCCCCCGGGTGCACGAGTGTTATGAAGCCGGGCTATCGTTCCCCGAGCTCGGCTGAACACTTGCGGCGTCCCCCGGGGGACCTGCACGGCGGTTAGCCCTGGTCCCGCGTCCCGTGTGAACAGCGATGAATGAATTCATTCAATGCACTTTCCCCCCCGGGTGCACGAGTGTTATGAAGCCGGGCTATCGTTCCCCGAGCTCGGCTGAACACTTGCGGCGGTTAGCCCTGGTCCCGCGTCCCGTGTGAACAGCGATGAATGAATTCATTCAATGCACGCCCCCCCCGGGTGCACGAGTGTTATGGGTCCCGGCTATCGTTCCCCGAGCTCGGCTGAACACTTGCGGCGTCCCCCGGGGGACCTGCACGGCGGTTAGCCCTGGTCCCCGCGTCCCGTGTGAACAGCGATGAATGAATTCATTCAATGCACGCCCCCCCCCCGGGTGCACGAGTGTTATGGGTCCCGGCTGGAGATCCGCGAGCTCGGCTGAACACCTGCGCAAGCGCCGCTGCGGAGACCCGTTAGAAGCAGCCCCGAAGGCCAGCGAAAATAGCCGAGAGTTAAGCCCCTCCCCGCCGTGGCTTCGTCAGCCACTCGCCGCTTCAAGAGGGACGGGCCTCTGGTCATGTCATGTCATAAATCACATGACCAGAGGCCCGCCCAACCTGACGTTGCGGAAGTTTGCCGAAGACACAGCGGGGAGAGGCTTAACTCTCGGCTATTTTCGGACTCGGCGAGAAGGCAGCAGGACGCTCTATTCACGGCTAACTCCCCGCGGTCCCCTCTGACCGATCGGAGCCGGTTTAGCGCTCCAGGCAGTCGGATACTTTAGCGCCTCAGCAGCGGGGGCGACGACCTCTAACATTCCCCGGGGAGCTGCCCGAGTGTAAGGCCGGGACCCCCGTCTGCTGGGGGAAAAAAATACCTGCACGTCCCCCCGTGTGCACGGGGTGTTATGAGCTCGGGCTGAACACTTGCTCGTCCCCCCCCGCCCCCGGGGAGCTGCACGGCGGAACAGCGATGAATGAATTCATTAAATGCACTTTCCCCCCCGGGTGCACGAGTGTTATGGGTCCCGGCTGGAGATCCGCGAGCTCGGCTGAACACTTGCGGCGGTTAGCCCTGGTCCCGCGTCCCGTGTGAACAGCGATGAATGAATTCATTCAATGCACTTTCCCCCCCGGGTGCACGAGTGTTATGAAGCCGGGCTATCGTTCCCCGAGCTCGGCTGAACACTTGCGGCGTCCCCCGGGGGACCTGCACGGCGGTTAGCCCTGGTCCCGCGTCCCGTGTGAACAGCGATGAATGAATTCATTCAATGCACGCCCCCCCCCGGGTGCACGAGTGTTATGGGTCCCGGCTATCGTTCCCCGAGCTCGGCTGAACACTTGCGGCGTCCCCCGGGGGACCTGCACGGCGGTTAGCCCTGGTCCCGCGTCCCGTGTGAACAGCGATGAATTGAATTCATTCAATGCACGCCCCCCCCCCGGGTGCACGAGTGTTATGGGTCCCGGCTATCGTTCCCCGAGCTCGGCTGAACACTTGCGGCGGTTAGCCCTGGTCCCGCGTCCCGTGTGAACAGCGATGAATGAATTCATTCAATGCACGCCCCCCCCCGGGTGCACGAGTGTTATGAAGCCGGGCTATCGTTCCCCGAGCTCGGCTGAACACTTGCGGCGGTTAGCCCTGGTCCCGCGTCCCGTGTGAACAGCGATGAATGAATTCATTCAATGCACGCCCCCCCGGGTGCACGAGTGTTATGAAGCCGGGCTATCGTTCCCCGAGCTCGGCTGAACACTTGCGGCGGTTAGCCCTGGTCCCGCGTCCCGTGTGAACAGCGATGAATGAATTCATTCAATGCACGCCCCCCCCCCGGGTGCACGAGTGTTATGAAGCCGGGCTATCGTTCCCCGAGCTCGGCTGAACACCTTGCGGCGTCCCCCGGGGGACCTGCACGGCGGTTAGCCCTGGTCCCGCGTCCCGTGTGAACAGCGATGAATGAATTCATTCAATGCACTTTCCCCCCCGGGTGCACGAGTGTTATGAAGCCGGGCTATCGTTCCCCGAGCTCGGCTGAACACTTGCGGCGGTTAGCCCTGGTCCCCGCGTCCCGTGTGAACAGCGATGAATGAATTCATTCAATGCACGCCCCCCCCGGGTGCACGAGTGTTATGGGTCCCGGCTATCGTTCCCCGAGCTCGGCTGAACACTTGCGGCGTCCCCCGGGGGACCTGCACGGCGGTTAGCCCTGGTCCCGCGTCCCGTGTGAACAGCGATGAATGAATTCATTCAATGCACGCCCCCCCCCCGGGTGCACGAGTGTTATGGGTCCCGGCTGGAGATCCGCGAGCTCGGCTGAACACCTGCGCAAGCGCCGCTGCGGAGACCCGTTAGAAGCAGCCCCGAAGGCCAGCGAAAAATAGCCGAGAGTTAAGCCCCTCCCCGCCGTGGCTTCGTCAGCCACTCGCCGCTTCAAGAGGGACGGGCCTCTGGTCATGTCATGTCATAAATCACATGACCAGAGGCCCGCCCAACCTGACGTTGCGGAAGTTTGCCGAAGACACAGCGGGGAGAGGCTTAACTCTCGGCTATTTTCGGACTCGGCGAGAAGGCAGCAGGACGCTCTATTCACGGCTAACTCCCCCGCGGTCCCCTCTGACCGATCGGAGCCGGTTTAGCGCTCCAGGCAGTCGGATACTTTAGCGCCTCAGCAGCGGGGGCGACGACCTCTAACATTCCCCGGGGAGCTGCCCGAGTGTAAGGCCGGGACCCCCGTCTGCTGGGGGAAAAAAATACCTGCACGTCCCCCCCGTGTGCACGGGTGTTATGAGCTCGGGCTGAACACTTGCTCGTCCCCCCCGCCCCCGGGAGCTGCACGGCGGAACAGCGATGAATGAATTCATTAAATGCACTTTCCCCCCGGGTGCACGAGTGTTATGGGTCCCGGCTGGAGATCCGCGAGCTCGGCTGAACACTTGCGGCGGTTAGCCCTGGTCCGCGTCCCGTGTGAACAGCGATGAATGAATTCATTCAATGCACTT
The DNA here is from genome assembly GCF_902713425.1 of Acipenser ruthenus. Taxonomy (NCBI): domain Eukaryota; kingdom Metazoa; phylum Chordata; class Actinopteri; order Acipenseriformes; family Acipenseridae; genus Acipenser; species Acipenser ruthenus. Next base: position 35,500 of record NW_026708241.1, read on the forward strand.
TCCCCCCCGGGTGCACGAGTGTTATGGGTCCCGGCTATCGTTCCCCGAGCTCGGCTGAACACTTGCGGCGTCCCCCGGGGGACCTGCACGGCGGTTAGCCCTGGTCCCGCGTCCCGTGTGAAAAGCGATGAATGAATTCATTCAATGCACGCCCCCCCCCGGGTGCACGAGTGTTATGGGTCCCGGCTATCGTTCCCCGAGCTCGGCTGAACACTTGCGGCGTCCCCCCGGGGGACCTGCACGGCGGTTAGCCCTGGTCCCGCGTCCCGTGTGAACAGCGATGAATGAATTCATTCAATGCACTTTCCCCCCCGGGTGCACGAGTGTTATGGGTCCCGGCTGGAGATCCGCGAGCTCGGGCTGAACACTTGCTCGTCCCCTGCAGTGTTTTTAGAAGAATTCCCGCAGAAATCGGATTTTTTTGAGCAATTCAAATAAGAGTAACAGCATTTGCATCCCCGGTGTCATAAATATTTTCCACCAGTAGATGGCAGCAGCCCCTAGAATTGGAGTCGCAACCATTCAAATACTTGAAAAAGTACATTTTAATGAGTTTTTAAGCCAATTTTGGCAGGCTCTCAAAGAATCAGCGAATGTGGTAGGGGGCTGAAAATTGCTACAGAGTACCTGTAGGACATGCAGATAAGTGGTGGAAAAGCACAGGTTGCTGGGCCTTTCGGTTCCGACGCTGCCCCTGTCCTTAAATGCCACTTCTAAGTGCACTGCAGGCCCCTTGAAAAAGTACATTTGGAAGGATTTTGAAGCCATGCAAGCAGGTAGAAACACCATTCCAAGGGCTGTAGTATCAGACTAACAGCCTGTAACTGAGCCCAGGGTTTTTAGAGCGATTCCTACAAAATTCAGCTTTTTTCCCATTCAACTAAGGCGACCGCTGCTTTAAGCCTATGGGTCATTTGTAACAATTTTGGCAGGCTCTCAAAGAATCAGCGAATGTGGTAGGTGGCTGAAAATTGCTACAGAGTACCTGTAGGACATGCAGATAAGTGGTGGAAAAGCACAGGTTGCTGGGCCTTTCGGTTCCGACGCTGCCCCTGTCCTTAAATGCCACTTCTAAGTGCACTGCAGGCCCCTTGAAAAAGTACATTTGGAAGGATTTTGAAGCCATGCAAGCAGGTAGAAACACCATTCCAAGGGCTGTAGTATCAGACTAACAGCCTGTAACTGAGCCCAGGGTTTTTAGAGCGATTCCTACAAAATTCAGCTTTTTTCCGTTTCTGTTTTTTACGTTTTCTGGTGAAAACGCCTATACGTTTCAATGGGAATCACATTAAAATTAATATTTCAATAACCCCTGGAGCTACCACCTCATACGAGGTATCGTTGGATAGGTATGATTGCAAGCTACAAAACAACACCGCACTCGAGTTTTTATTCGACTGCTACACTAAATAACGACCTTAAATAGGTTTCGTTTACATTTGGCGAAAAAACGTCCCGTTCAGGTTTTTTTTTTTTTTTTTTTTTTTTAATATTTAAATAACCACAGGTGGTATCAATTGAATCAAGGTATGCCTGTAAAGGTATTACTGCGAGCTACAAAACAAGACCTTTAGCACGGAAACGAGTGTGACCCTAACCCTAACCCTAACCCTAACCCTAACCCTAACCCTAACCCTAACCCTAACCCTAACCCTAACCCTAACCCTAACCCTAACCCTAACCCTAACCCTAACCCTGAGTCACACTAGTTTTGATGGGCCACAGATGGAGCTGCGTGCCTGCAACGGAGAGTGGGAGAGCTGGAGAGTGGGAGAGCTGGAGAGTGGGAGAGCTTGGGAGTGGAACGGCACTTGCATCCCAGTCGGATGCTGGGCTTTGGGACGCTCCATCCTTTTCACCGGCCATGGATGCGGCCAGGGCAGGGGGATGGATGCCTGGGACACAAGCCCAGTGCGGGGAGCTGCACGGCGGTTCGCCGGTGCCCCGCGTCCCGGGTGAACAGCGATTAATGAATTAATTAAATGCACGTCCCCCCCGGGTGCACGAGTGTTCTGAGGCCGGGTTGCAGTTCCGCGAGCTCGGGCGTGGGACGGCACTTGCATCCCAGTCGGATGCTGGGCTTTGGGACGCTCCATCCTTTTCACCGGCCATGGATGCGGCCAGGGCAGGGGGATGGATGCCTGGGACACAAGCCCAGTGCGGGGAGCTGCACGGCGGTTCGCCGGTGCCCCGCTTCCCAGGTGAACAGCGATTAATGAATTAATTAAATGCACGTCCCCCCCGGGTGCACGAGTGTTCTGAGGCCGGGTTGCAGTTCCGCGAGCTCGGGCGTGGGACGGCACTTGCATCCCAGTCGGATGCTGGGCTTTGGGACGCTCCATCCTTTTCACCGGCCATGGATGCGGCCAGGGCAGGGGGATGGATGCCTGGGACACAAGCCCAGTGCGGGGAGCTGCACGGCGGTTCGCCGGTGCCCCGCGTCCCAGGTGAACAGCGATTAATGAATTAATTAAATGCACGTCCCCCCCGGGTGCACGAGTGTTCTGAGGCCGGGTTGCAGTTCCGCGAGCTCGGGCGTGGGACGGCACTTGCATCCCAGTCGGATGCTGGGCTTTGGGACGCTCCATCCTTTTCACCGGCCATGGATGCGGCCAGGGCAGGGGGATGGATGCCTGGGACACAAGCCCAGTGCGGGGACCTGCACTGCGGTTAGCCCTGGTCCCGCGTCCCGTGTGAACAGCGATGAATGAATTCATTCAATGCACGCCCCCCCCCGGGTGCACGAGTGTTATGGGTCCCGGCTATCGTTCCCCGAGCTCGGCTGAACACTTGCGGCGTCCCCCGGGGGACCTGCACGGCGGTTAGCCCTGGTCCCGCGTCCCGTGTGAACAGCGATGAATGAATTCATTCAATGCACTTTCCCCCCCGGGTGCACGAGTGTTATGAAGCCGGGCTATCGTTCCCCGAGCTCGGCTGAACACTTGCGGCGGTTAGCCCTGGTCCCGCGTCCCGTGTGAACAGCGATGAATGAATTCATTCAATGCACGCCCCCCCCCCGGGTGCACGAGTGTTATGGGTCCCGGCTGGAGATCCGCGAGCTCGGCTGAACACCTGCGCAAGCGCCGCTGCGGAGACCCGTTAGAAGCAGCCCCGAAGGCCAGCGAAAATAGCCGAGAGTTAAGCCCCTCCCCGCCGTGGCTTCGTCAGCCACTCGCCGCTTCAAGAGGGACGGGCCTCTGGTCATGTCATGTCATAAATCACATGACCAGAGGCCCGCCCATCCTGACGTTGCGGAAGTTTGCCGAAGACACAGCGGGGAGAGGCTTAACTCTCGGCTATTTTCGGACCCGGCGAGAAGGCAGCAGGACGCTCTATTCACGGCTAACTCCCCGCGGTCCCCTCTGACCGATCGGAGCCGGTTTAGCGCTCCAGGCAGTCGGATACTTTAGCGCCTCAGCAGCGGGGGCGACGACCTCTAACATTCCCCGGGGAGCTGCCCGAGTGTAAGGCCGGGACCCCCGTCTGCTGGGGGAAAAAAATACCTGCACGTCCCCCCCCGTGTGCACGGGTGTTATGAGCTCGGGCTGAACACTTGCTCGTCCCCCCCGCCCCCGGGGAGCTGCACGGCGGAACAGCGATGAATGAATTCATTAAATGCACTTTCCCCCCGGGTGCACGAGTGTTATGGGTCCCGGCTGGAGATCCGCGAGCTCGGCTGAACACTTGCGGCGGTTAGCCCTGGTCCCGCGTCCCGTGTGAACAGCGATGAATGAATTCATTCAATGCACTTTCCCCCCCGGGTGCACGAGTGTTATGAAGCCGGGCTATCGTTCCCCGAGCTCGGCTGAACACTTGCGGCGTCCCCCGGGGGACCTGCACGGCGGTTAGCCCTGGTCCCGCGTCCCGTGTGAACAGCGATGAATGAATTCATTCAATGCACTTTCCCCCCCGGGTGCACGAGTGTTATGGGTCCCGGCTATCGTTCCCCGAGCTCGGCTGAACACTTGCGGCGTCCCCCGGGGGACCTGCACGGCGGTTAGCCCTGGTCCCGCGTCCCGTGTGAACAGCGATGAATGAATTCATTCAATGCACGCCCCCCCCCCGGGTGCACGAGTGTTATGGGTCCCGGCTATCGTTCCCCGAGCTCGGCTGAACACTTGCGGCGTCCCCCGGGGGACCTGCACGGCGGTTAGCCCTGGTCCCGCGTCCCGTGTGAACAGCGATGAATGAATTCATTCAATGCACGCCCCCCCCCGGGTGCACGAGTGTTATGGGTCCCGGCTATCGTTCCCCGAGCTCGGCTGAACACTTGCGGCGTCCCCCGGGGGACCTGCACGGCGGTTAGCCCTGGTCCCGCGTCCCGTGTGAACAGCGATGAATGAATTCATTCAATGCACGCCCCCCCCCGGGTGCACGAGTGTTATGGGTCCCGGCTATCGTTCCCCGAGCTCGGCTGAACACTTGCGGCGTCCCCCGGGGGACCTGCACGGCGGTTAGCCCTGGTCCCGCGTCCCGTGTGAACAGCGATGAATGAATTCATTCAATGCACGCCCCCCCCCCGGGTGCACGAGTGTTATGGGTCCCGGCTGGAGATCCGCGAGCTCGGCTGAACACCTGCGGCGTCCCCCGGGGGACCTGCACGGCGGTTAGCCCTGGTCCCGCGTCCCGTGTGAACAGCGATGAATGAATTCATTCAATGCACGCCCCCCCCCGGGTGCACGAGTGTTATGGGTCCCGGCTATCGTTCCCCGAGCTCGGCTGAACACTTGCGGCGTCCCCCGGGGGACCTGCACGGCGGTTAGCCCTGGTCCCGCGTCCCGTGTGAACAGCGATGAATGAATTCATTCAATGCACGCCCCCCCCCGGGTGCACGAGTGTTATGGGTCCCGGCTATCGTTCCCCGAGCTCGGCTGAACACTTGCGGCGTCCCCCGGGGGACCTGCACGGCGGTTAGCCCTGGTCCCGCGTCCCGTGTGAACAGCGATGAATGAATTCATTCAATGCACGCCCCCCCCCGGGTGCACGAGTGTTATGGGTCCCGGCTATCGTTCCCCGAGCTCGGCTGAACACTTGCGGCGTCCCCCGGGGGACCTGCACGGCGGTTAGCCCTGGTCCCGCGTCCCGTGTGAACAGCGATGAATGAATTCATTCAATGCACGCCCCCCCCCCGGGTGCACGAGTGTTATGGGTCCCGGCTGGAGATCCGCGAGCTCGGCTGAACACCTGCGCAAGCGCCGCTGCGGAGACCCGTTAGAAGCAGCCCCGAAGGCCAGCGAAAATAGCCGAGAGTTAAGCCCCTCCCCGCCGTGGCTTCGTCAGCCACTCGCCGCTTCAAGAGGGACGGGCCTCTGGTCATGTCATGTCATAAATCACATGACCAGAGGCCCGCCCATCCTGACGTTGCGGAAGTTTGCCGAAGACACAGCGGGGAGAGGCTTAACTCTCGGCTATTTTCGGACCCGGCGAGAAGGCAGCAGGACGCTCTATTCACGGCTAACTCCCCGCGGTCCCCTCTGACCGATCGGAGCCGGTTTAGCGCTCCAGGCAGTCGGATACTTTAGCGCCTCAGCAGCGGGGGCGACGACCTCTAACATTCCCCGGGGAGCTGCCCGAGTGTAAGGCCGGGACCCCCGTCTGCTGGGGGAAAAAAATACCTGCACGTCCCCCCCCGTGTGCACGGGTGTTATGAGCTCGGGCTGAACACTTGCTCGTCCCCCCCGCCCCCGGGGAGCTGCACGGCGGAACAGCGATGAATGAATTCATTAAATGCACTTTCCCCCCGGGTGCACGAGTGTTATGGGTCCCGGCTGGAGATCCGCGAGCTCGGCTGAACACTTGCGGCGGTTAGCCCTGGTCCCGCGTCCCGTGTGAACAGCGATGAATGAATTCATTCAATGCACTTTCCCCCCCGGGTGCACGAGTGTTATGAAGCCGGGCTATCGTTCCCCGAGCTCGGCTGAACACTTGCGGCGTCCCCCGGGGGACCTGCACGGCGGTTAGCCCTGGTCCCGCGTCCCGTGTGAACAGCGATGAATGAATTCATTCAATGCACTTTCCCCCCCGGGTGCACGAGTGTTATGGGTCCCGGCTATCGTTCCCCGAGCTCGGCTGAACACTTGCGGCGTCCCCCGGGGGACCTGCACGGCGGTTAGCCCTGGTCCCGCGTCCCGTGTGAACAGCGATGAATGAATTCATTCAATGCACGCCCCCCCCCCGGGTGCACGAGTGTTATGGGTCCCGGCTATCGTTCCCCGAGCTCGGCTGAACACTTGCGGCGTCCCCCGGGGGACCTGCACGGCGGTTAGCCCTGGTCCCGCGTCCCGTGTGAACAGCGATGAATGAATTCATTCAATGCACGCCCCCCCCCGGGTGCACGAGTGTTATGGGTCCCGGCTATCGTTCCCCGAGCTCGGCTGAACACTTGCGGCGTCCCCCGGGGGACCTGCACGGCGGTTAGCCCTGGTCCCGCGTCCCGTGTGAACAGCGATGAATGAATTCATTCAATGCACGCCCCCCCCCGGGTGCACGAGTGTTATGGGTCCCGGCTATCGTTCCCCGAGCTCGGCTGAACACTTGCGGCGTCCCCCGGGGGACCTGCACGGCGGTTAGCCCTGGTCCCGCGTCCCGTGTGAACAGCGATGAATGAATTCATTCAATGCACGCCCCCCCCCCGGGTGCACGAGTGTTATGGGTCCCGGCTGGAGATCCGCGAGCTCGGCTGAACACCTGCGGCGTCCCCCGGGGGACCTGCACGGCGGTTAGCCCTGGTCCCGCGTCCCGTGTGAACAGCGATGAATGAATTCATTCAATGCACGCCCCCCCCCGGGTGCACGAGTGTTATGGGTCCCGGCTATCGTTCCCCGAGCTCGGCTGAACACTTGCGGCGTCCCCCGGGGGACCTGCACGGCGGTTAGCCCTGGTCCCGCGTCCCGTGTGAACAGCGATGAATGAATTCATTCAATGCACGCCCCCCCCCGGGTGCACGAGTGTTATGGGTCCCGGCTATCGTTCCCCGAGCTCGGCTGAACACTTGCGGCGTCCCCCGGGGGACCTGCACGGCGGTTAGCCCTGGTCCCGCGTCCCGTGTGAACAGCGATGAATGAATTCATTCAATGCACGCCCCCCCCCGGGTGCACGAGTGTTATGGGTCCCGGCTATCGTTCCCCGAGCTCGGCTGAACACTTGCGGCGTCCCCCGGGGGACCTGCACGGCGGTTAGCCCTGGTCCCGCGTCCCGTGTGAACAGCGATGAATGAATTCATTCAATGCACGCCCCCCCCCCGGGTGCACGAGTGTTATGGGTCCCGGCTGGAGATCCGCGAGCTCGGCTGAACACCTGCGCAAGCGCCGCTGCGGAGACCCGTTAGAAGCAGCCCCGAAGGCCAGCGAAAATAGCCGAGAGTTAAGCCCCTCCCCGCCGTGGCTTCGTCAGCCACTCGCCGCTTCAAGAGGGACGGGCCTCTGGTCATGTCATGTCATAAATCACATGACCAGAGGCCCGCCCATCCTGACGTTGCGGAAGTTTGCCGAAGACACAGCGGGGAGAGGCTTAACTCTCGGCTATTTTCGGACCCGGCGAGAAGGCAGCAGGACGCTCTATTCACGGCTAACTCCCCGCGGTCCCCTCTGACCGATCGGAGCCGGTTTAGCGCTCCAGGCAGTCGGATACTTTAGCGCCTCAGCAGCGGGGGCGACGACCTCTAACATTCCCCGGGGAGCTGCCCGAGTGTAAGGCCGGGACCCCCGTCTGCTGGGGGAAAAAAATACCTGCACGTCCCCCCCCGTGTGCACGGGTGTTATGAGCTCGGGCTGAACACTTGCTCGTCCCCCCCGCCCCCGGGGAGCTGCACGGCGGAACAGCGATGAATGAATTCATTAAATGCACTTTCCCCCCGGGTGCACGAGTGTTATGGGTCCCGGCTGGAGATCCGCGAGCTCGGCTGAACACTTGCGGCGGTTAGCCCTGGTCCCGCGTCCCGTGTGAACAGCGATGAATGAATTCATTCAATGCACTTTCCCCCCCGGGTGCACGAGTGTTATGAAGCCGGGCTATCGTTCCCCGAGCTCGGCTGAACACTTGCGGCGTCCCCCGGGGGACCTGCACGGCGGTTAGCCCTGGTCCCGCGTCCCGTGTGAACAGCGATGAATGAATTCATTCAATGCACGCCCCCCCCCCGGGTGCACGAGTGTTATGGGTCCCGGCTATCGTTCCCCGAGCTCGGCTGAACACTTGCGGCGTCCCCCGGGGGACCTGCACGGTGGTTAGCCCTGGTCCCGCGTCCCGTGTGAACAGCGATGAATGAATTCATTCAATGCACGCCCCCCCCCGGGTGCACGAGTGTTATGGGTCCCGGCTATCGTTCCCCGAGCTCGGCTGAACACTTGCGGCGTCCCCCGGGGGACCTGCACGGCGGTTAGCCCTGGTCCCGCGTCCCGTGTGAACAGCGATGAATGAATTCATTCAATGCACGCCCCCCCCCGGGTGCACGAGTGTTATGGGTCCCGGCTATCGTTCCCCGAGCTCGGCTGAACACTTGCGGCGTCCCCCGGGGGACCTGCACGGCGGTTAGCCCTGGTCCCGCGTCCCGTGTGAACAGCGATGAATGAATTCATTCAATGCACGCCCCCCCCCCCGGGTGCACGAGTGTTATGGGTCCCGGCTGGAGATCCGCGAGCTCGGCTGAACACCTGCGGCGTCCCCCGGGGGACCTGCACGGCGGTTAGCCCTGGTCCCGCGTCCCGTGTGAACAGCGATGAATGAATTCATTCAATGCACGCCCCCCCCCGGGTGCACGAGTGTTATGGGTCCCGGCTATCGTTCCCCGAGCTCGGCTGAACACTTGCGGCGTCCCCCGGGGGACCTGCACGGCGGTTAGCCCTGGTCCCGCGTCCCGTGTGAACAGCGATGAATGAATTCATTCAATGCACGCCCCCCCCCGGGTGCACGAGTGTTATGGGTCCCGGCTATCGTTCCCCGAGCTCGGCTGAACACTTGCGGCGTCCCCCGGGGGACCTGCACGGCGGTTAGCCCTGGTCCCGCGTCCCGTGTGAACAGCGATGAATGAATTCATTCAATGCACGCCCCCCCCCGGGTGCACGAGTGTTATGGGTCCCGGCTATCGTTCCCCGAGCTCGGCTGAACACTTGCAGCGTCCCCCGGGGGACCTGCACGGCGGTTAGCCCTGGTCCCGCGTCCCGTGTGAACAGCGATGAATGAATTCATTCAATGCACTTTCCCCCCCGGGTGCACGAGTGTTATGAAGCCGGGCTATCGTTCCCCGAGCTCGGCTGAACACTTGCGGCGGTTAGCCCTGGTCCCGCGTCCCGTGTGAACAGCGATGAATGAATTCATTCAATGCACGCCCCCCCCCGGGTGCACGAGTGTTATGGGTCCCGGCTATCGTTCCCCGAGCTCGGCTGAACACTTGCGGCGTCCCCCGGGGGACCTGCACGGCGGTTAGCCCTGGTCCCGCGTCCCGTGTGAACAGCGATGAATGAATTCATTCAATGCACGCCCCCCCCCCGGGTGCACGAGTGTTATGGGTCCCGGCTGGAGATCCGCGAGCTCGGCTGAACACCTGCGCAAGCGCCGCTGCGGAGACCCGTTAGAAGCAGCCCCGAAGGCCAGCGAAAATAGCCGAGAGTTAAGCCCCTCCCCGCCGTGGCTTCGTCAGCCACTCGCCGCTTCAAGAGGGACGGGCCTCTGGTCATGTCATGTCATAAATCACATGACCAGAGGCCCGCCCATCCTGACGTTGCGGAAGTTTGCCGAAGACACAGCGGGGAGAGGCTTAACTCTCGGCTATTTTCGGACCCGGCGAGAAGGCAGCAGGACGCTCTATTCACGGCTAACTCCCCGCGGTCCCCTCTGACCGATCGGAGCCGGTTTAGCGCTCCAGGCAGTCGGATACTTTAGCGCCTCAGCAGCGGGGGCGACGACCTCTAACATTCCCCGGGGAGCTGCCCGAGTGTAAGGCCGGGACCCCCGTCTGCTGGGGGAAAAAAATACCTGCACGTCCCCCCCCGTGTGCACGGGTGTTATGAGCTCGGGCTGAACACTTGCTCGTCCCCCCCGCCCCCGGGGAGCTGCACGGCGGAACAGCGATGAATGAATTCATTAAATGCACTTTCCCCCCGGGTGCACGAGTGTTATGGGTCCCGGCTGGAGATCCGCGAGCTCGGCTGAACACTTGCGGCGGTTAGCCCTGGTCCCGCGTCCCGTGTGAACAGCGATGAATGAATTCATTCAATGCACTTTCCCCCCCGGGTGCACGAGTGTTATGAAGCCGGGCTATCGTTCCCCGAGCTCGGCTGAACACTTGCGGCGTCCCCCGGGGGACCTGCACGGCGGTTAGCCCTGGTCCCGCGTCCCGTGTGAACAGCGATGAATGAATTCATTCAATGCACTTTCCCCCCCGGGTGCACGAGTGTTATGGGTCCCGGCTATCGTTCCCCGAGCTCGGCTGAACACTTGCGGCGTCCCCCGGGGGACCTGCACGGCGGTTAGCCCTGGTCCCGCGTCCCGTGTGAACAGCGATGAATGAATTCATTCAATGCACGCCCCCCCCCCGGGTGCACGAGTGTTATGGGTCCCGGCTGGAGATCCGCGAGCTCGGGCTGAACACTTGCTCGTCCCCTGCAGTGTTTTTAGAAGAATTCCCGCAGAAATCGGATTTTTTTGAGCAATTCAAATAAGAGTAACAGCATTTGCATCCCCGGTGTCATAAATATTTTCCACCAGTAGATGGCAGCAGCCCCTAGAATTGGAGTCGGCAACCATTCAAATACTTGAAAAAGTACATTTTAATGAGTTTTTAAGCCAATTTTGGCAGGCTCTCAAAGAATCAGCGAATGTGGTAGGGGGCTGAAAATTGCTACAGAGTACCTGTAGGACATGCAGATAAGTGGTGGAAAAGCACAGGTTGCTGGGCCTTTCGGTTCCGACGCTGCCCCTGTCCTTAAATGCCACTTCTAAGTGCACTGCAGGCCCCTTGAAAAAGTACATTTGGAAGGATTTTGAAGCCATGCAAGCAGGTAGAAACACCATTCCAAGGGCTGTAGTATCAGACTAACAGCCTGTAACTGAGCCCAGGGTTTTTAGAGCGATTCCTACAAAATTCAGCTTTTTTCCGTTTCTGTTTTTTACGTTTTCTGGTGAAAACGCCTATACGTTTCAATGGGAATCACATTAAAATTAATATTTCAATAACCCCTGGAGCTACCACCTCATACGAGGTATCGTTGGATAGGTATGATTGCAAGCTACAAAACAACACCGCACTCGAGTTTTTATTCGACTGCTACACTAAATAACGACCTTAAATAGGTTTCGTTTACATTTGGCGAAAAAACGTCCCGTTCAGGTTTTTTTTTTTTTTTTTTTTTTTTAATATTTAAATAACCACAGGTGGTATCAATTGAATCAAGGTATGCCTGTAAAGGTATTACTGCGAGCTACAAAACAAGACCTTTAGCACGGAAACGAGTGTGACCCTAACCCTAACCCTGAGTCACACTAGTTTTGATGGGCCACAGATGGAGCTGCGTGCCTGCAACGGAGAGTGGGAGAGCTGGAGAGTGGGAGAGCTGGAGAGTGGGAGAGCTTGGGAGTGGAACGGCACTTGCATCCCAGTCGGATGCTGGGCTTTGGGACGCTCCATCCTTTTCACCGGCCATGGATGCGGCCAGGGCAGGGGGATGGATGCCTGGGACACAAGCCCAGTGCGGGGAGCTGCACGGCGGTTCGCCGGTGCCCCGCGTCCCGGGTGAACAGCGATTAATGAATTAATTAAATGCACGCCCCCCCCGGGTGCACGAGTGTTCTGAGGCCGGGTTGCAGTTCCGCGAGCTCGGGCGTGGGACGGCACTTGCATCCCAGTCGGATGCTGGGCTTTGGGACGCTCCATCCTTTTCACCGGCCATGGATGCGGCCAGGGCAGGGGGATGGATGCCTGGGACACAAGCCCAGTGCGGGGAGCTGCACGGCGGTTCGCCGGTGCCCCGCTTCCCAGGTGAACAGCGATTAATGAATTAATTAAATGCACGTCCCCCCCGGGTGCACGAGTGTTCTGAGGCCGGGTTGCAGTTCCGCGAGCTCGGGCGTGGGACGGCACTTGCATCCCAGTCGGATGCTGGGCTTTGGGACGCTCCATCCTTTTCACCGGCCATGGATGCGGCCAGGGCAGGGGGATGGATGCCTGGGACACAAGCCCAGTGCGGGGAGCTGCACGGCGGTTCGCCGGTGCCCCGCGTCCCAGGTGAACAGCGATTAATGAATTAATTAAATGCACGTCCCCCCCGGGTGCACGAGTGTTCTGAGGCCGGGTTGCAGTTCCGCGAGCTCGGGCGTGGGACGGCACTTGCATCCCAGTCGGATGCTGGGCTTTGGGACGCTCCATCCTTTTCACCGGCCATGGATGCGGCCAGGGCAGGGGGATGGATGCCTGGGACACAAGCCCAGTGCGGGGACCTGCACTGCGGTTAGCCCTGGTCCCGCGTCCCGTGTGAACAGCGATGAATGAATTCATTCAATGCACGCCCCCCCCCGGGTGCACGAGTGTTATGGGTCCCGGCTATCGTTCCCCGAGCTCGGCTGAACACTTGCGGCGTCCCCCGGGGGACCTGCACGGCGGTTAGCCCTGGTCCCGCGTCCCGTGTGAACAGCGATGAATGAATTCATTCAATGCACTTTCCCCCCCGGGTGCACGAGTGTTATGAAGCCGGGCTATCGTTCCCCGAGCTCGGCTGAACACTTGCGGCGGTTAGCCCTGGTCCCGCGTCCCGTGTGAACAGCGATGAATGAATTCATTCAATGCACGCCCCCCCCCCGGGTGCACGAGTGTTATGGGTCCCGGCTGGAGATCCGCGAGCTCGGCTGAACACCTGCGCAAGCGCCGCTGCGGAGACCCGTTAGAAGCAGCCCCGAAGGCCAGCGAAAATAGCCGAGAGTTAAGCCCCTCCCCGCCGTGGCTTCGTCAGCCACTCGCCGCTTCAAGAGGGACGGGCCTCTGGTCATGTCATGTCATAAATCACATGACCAGAGGCCCGCCCATCCTGACGTTGCGGAAGTTTGCCGAAGACACAGCGGGGAGAGGCTTAACTCTCGGCTATTTTCGGACCCGGCGAGAAGGCAGCAGGACGCTCTATTCACGGCTAACTCCCCGCGGTCCCCTCTGACCGATCGGAGCCGGTTTAGCGCTCCAGGCAGTCGGATACTTTAGCGCCTCAGCAGCGGGGGCGACGACCTCTAACATTCCCCGGGGAGCTGCCCGAGTGTAAGGCCGGGACCCCCGTCTGCTGGGGGAAAAAAATACCTGCACGTCCCCCCCCGTGTGCACGGGTGTTATGAGCTCGGGCTGAACACTTGCTCGTCCCCCCCGCCCCCGGGGAGCTGCACGGCGGAACAGCGATGAATGAATTCATTAAATGCACTTTCCCCCCGGGTGCACGAGTGTTATGGGTCCCGGCTGGAGATCCGCGAGCTCGGCTGAACACTTGCGGCGGTTAGCCCTGGTCCCGCGTCCCGTGTGAACAGCGATGAATGAATTCATTCAATGCACTTTCCCCCCCGGGTGCACGAGTGTTATGAAGCCGGGCTATCGTTCCCCGAGCTCGGCTGAACACTTGCGGCGTCCCCCGGGGGACCTGCACGGCGGTTAGCCCTGGTCCCGCGTCCCGTGTGAACAGCGATGAATGAATTCATTCAATGCACTTTCCCCCCCGGGTGCACGAGTGTTATGGGTCCCGGCTATCGTTCCCCGAGCTCGGCTGAACACTTGCGGCGTCCCCCGGGGGACCTGCACGGCGGTTAGCCCTGGTCCCGCGTCCCGTGTGAACAGCGATGAATGAATTCATTCAATGCACGCCCCCCCCCGGGTGCACGAGTGTTATGGGTCCCGGCTATCGTTCCCCGAGCTCGGCTGAACACTTGCGGCGTCCCCCGGGGGACCTGCACGGCGGTTAGCCCTGGTCCCGCGTCCCGTGTGAACAGCGATGAATGAATTCATTCAATGCACGCCCCCCCCCCGGGTGCACGAGTGTTATGAAGCCGGGCTATCGTTCCCCGAGCTCGGCTGAACACTTGCGGCGTCCCCCGGGGGACCTGCACGGCGGTTAGCCCTGGTCCCGCGTCCCGTGTGAACAGCGATGAATGAATTCATTCAATGCACTTTCCCCCCCGGGTGCACGAGTGTTATGGGTCCCGGCTGGAGATCCGCGAGCTCGGGCTGAACACTTGCTCGTCCCCTGCAGTGTTTTTAGAAGAATTCCCGCAGAAATCGGATTTTTTTGAGCAATTCAAATAAGAGTAACAGCATTTGCATCCCCGGTGTCATAAATATTTTCCACCAGTAGATGGCAGCAGCCCCTAGAATTGGAGTCGGCAACCATTCAAATACTTGAAAAAGTACATTTTAATGAGTTTTTAAGCCAATTTTGGCAGGCTCTCAAAGAATCAGCGAATGTGGTAGGGGGCTGAAAATTGCTACAGAGTACCTGTAGGACATGCAGATAAGTGGTGGAAAAGCACAGGTTGCTGGGCCTTTCGGTTCCGACGCTGCCCCTGTCCTTAAATGCCACTTCTAAGTGCACTGCAGGCCCCTTGAAAAAGTACATTTGGAAGGATTTTGAAGCCATGCAAGCAGGTAGAAACACCATTCCAAGGGCTGTAGTATCAGACTAACAGCCTGTAACTGAGCCCAGGGTTTTTAGAGCGATTCCTACAAAATTCAGCTTTTTTCCCATTCAACTAAGGCGACCGCTGCTTTAAGCCTATGGGTCATTTGTAACAATTTTGGCAGGCTCTCAAAGAATCAGCGAATGTGGTAGGTGGCTGAAAATTGCTACAGAGTACCTGTAGGACATGCAGATAAGTGGTGGAAAAGCACAGGTTGCTGGGCCTTTCGGTTCCGACGCTGCCCCTGTCCTTAAATGCCACTTCTAAGTGCACTGCAGGCCCCTTGAAAAAGTACATTTGGAAGGATTTTGAAGCCATGCAAGCAGGTAGAAACACCATTCCAAGGGCTGTAGTATCAGACTAACAGCCTGTAACTGAGCCCAGGGTTTTTAGAGCGATTCCTACAAAATTCAGCTTTTTTCCGTTTCTGTTTTTTACGTTTTCTGGTGAAAACGCCTATACGTTTCAATGGGAATCACATTAAAATTAATATTTCAATAACCCCTGGAGCTACCACCTCATACGAGGTATCGTTGGATAGGTATGATTGCAAGCTACAAAACAACACCGCACTCGAGTTTTTATTCGACTGCTACACTAAATAACGACCTTAAATAGGTTTCGTTTACATTTGGCGAAAAAACGTCCCGTTCAGGTTTTTTTTTTTTTTTTTTTTTTTTAATATTTAAATAACCACAGGTGGTATCAATTGAATCAAGGTATGCCTGTAAAGGTATTACTGCGAGCTACAAAACAAGACCTTTAGCACGGAAACGAGTGTGACCCTAACCCTAACCCTGAGTCACACTAGTTTTGATGGGCCACAGATGGAGCTGCGTGCCTGCAACGGAGAGTGGGAGAGCTGGAGAGTGGGAGAGCTGGAGAGTGGGAGAGCTTGGGAGTGGAACGGCACTTGCATCCCAGTCGGATGCTGGGCTTTGGGACGCTCCATCCTTTTCACCGGCCATGGATGCGGCCAGGGCAGGGGGATGGATGCCTGGGACACAAGCCCAGTGCGGGGAGCTGCACGGCGGTTCGCCGGTGCCCCGCGTCCCGGGTGAACAGCGATTAATGAATTAATTAAATGCACGTCCCCCCCGGGTGCACGAGTGTTCTGAGGCCGGGTTGCAGTTCCGCGAGCTCGGGCGTGGGACGGCACATGCATCCCAGTCGGATGCTGGGCTTTGGGACGCTCCATCCTTTTCACCGGCCATGGATGCGGCCAGGGCAGGGGGATGGATGCCTGGGACACAAGCCCAGTGCGGGGAGCTGCACGGCGGTTCGCCGGTGCCCCGCTTCCCAGGTGAACAGCGATTAATGAATTAATTAAATGCACGTCCCCCCCGGGTGCACGAGTGTTCTGAGGCCGGGTTGCAGTTCCGCGAGCTCGGGCGTGGGACGGCACTTGCATCCCAGTCGGATGCTGGGCTTTGGGACGCTCCATCCTTTTCACCGGCCATGGATGCGGCCAGGGCAGGGGGATGGATGCCTGGGACACAAGCCCAGTGCGGGGAGCTGCACGGCGGTTCGCCGGTGCCCCGCGTCCCAGGTGAACAGCGATTAATGAATTAATTAAATGCACGTCCCCCCCGGGTGCACGAGTGTTCTGAGGCCGGGTTGCAGTTCCGCGAGCTCGGGCGTGGGACGGCACTTGCATCCCAGTCGGATGCTGGGCTTTGGGACGCTCCATCCTTTTCACCGGCCATGGATGCGGCCAGGGCAGGGGGATGGATGCCTGGGACACAAGCCCAGTGCGGGGACCTGCACTGCGGTTAGCCCTGGTCCCGCGTCCCGTGTGAACAGCGATGAATGAATTCATTCAATGCACGCCCCCCCCCGGGTGCACGAGTGTTATGGGTCCCGGCTATCGTTCCCCGAGCTCGGCTGAACACTTGCGGCGTCCCCCGGGGGACCTGCACGGCGGTTAGCCCTGGTCCCGCGTCCCGTGTGAACAGCGATGAATGAATTCATTCAATGCACTTTCCCCCCCGGGTGCACGAGTGTTATGAAGCCGGGCTATCGTTCCCCGAGCTCGGCTGAACACTTGCGGCGGTTAGCCCTGGTCCCGCGTCCCGTGTGAACAGCGATGAATGAATTCATTCAATGCACGCCCCCCCCCCGGGTGCACGAGTGTTATGGGTCCCGGCTGGAGATCCGCGAGCTCGGCTGAACACCTGCGCAAGCGCCGCTGCGGAGACCCGTTAGAAGCAGCCCCGAAGGCCAGCGAAAATAGCCGAGAGTTAAGCCCCTCCCCGCCGTGGCTTCGTCAGCCACTCGCCGCTTCAAGAGGGACGGGCCTCTGGTCATGTCATGTCATAAATCACATGACCAGAGGCCCGCCCATCCTGACGTTGCGGAAGTTTGCCGAAGACACAGCGGGGAGAGGCTTAACTCTCGGCTATTTTCGGACCCGGCGAGAAGGCAGCAGGACGCTCTATTCACGGCTAACTCCCCGCGGTCCCCTCTGACCGATCGGAGCCGGTTTAGCGCTCCAGGCAGTCGGATACTTTAGCGCCTCAGCAGCGGGGGCGACGACCTCTAACATTCCCCGGGGAGCTGCCCGAGTGTAAGGCCGGGACCCCCGTCTGCTGGGGGAAAAAAATACCTGCACGTCCCCCCCCGTGTGCACGGGTGTTATGAGCTCGGGCTGAACACTTGCTCGTCCCCCCCGCCCCCGGGGAGCTGCACGGCGGAACAGCGATGAATGAATTCATTAAATGCACTTTCCCCCCGGGTGCACGAGTGTTATGGGTCCCGGCTGGAGATCCGCGAGCTCGGCTGAACACTTGCGGCGGTTAGCCCTGGTCCCGCGTCCCGTGTGAACAGCGATGAATGAATTCATTCAATGCACTTTCCCCCCCGGGTGCACGAGTGTTATGGGTCCCGGCTATCGTTCCCCGAGCTCGGCTGAACACTTGCGGCGTCCCCCGGGGGACCTGCACGGCGGTTAGCCCTGGTCCCGCGTCCCGTGTGAACAGCGATGAATGAATTCATTCAATGCACGCCCCCCCCCGGGTGCACGAGTGTTATGGGTCCCGGCTATCGTTCCACGAGCTCGGCTGAACACTTGCGGCGTCCCCCGGGGGACCTGCACGGCGGTTAGCCCTGGTCCCGCGTCCCGTGTGAACAGCGATGAATGAATTCATTCAATGCACTTTCCCCCCCGGGTGCACGAGTGTTATGGGTCCCGGCTGGAGATCCGCGAGCTCGGGCTGAACACTTGCTCGTCCCCTGCAGTGTTTTTAGAAGAATTCCCGCAGAAATCGGATTTTTTTGAGCAATTCAAATAAGAGTAACAGCATTTGCATCCCCGGTGTCATAAATATTTTCCACCAGTAGATGGCAGCAGCCCCTAGAATTGGAGTCGGCAACCATTCAAATACTTGAAAAAGTACATTTTAATGAGTTTTTAAGCCAATTTTGGCAGGCTCTCAAAGAATCAGCGAATGTGGTAGGGGGCTGAAAATTGCTACAGAGTACCTGTAGGACATGCAGATAAGTGGTGGAAAAGCACAGGTTGCTGGGCCTTTCGGTTCCGACGCTGCCCCTGTCCTTAAATGCCACTTCTAAGTGCACTGCAGGCCCCTTGAAAAAGTACATTTGGAAGGATTTTGAAGCCATGCAAGCAGGTAGAAACACCATTCCAAGGGCTGTAGTATCAGACTAACAGCCTGTAACTGAGCCCAGGGTTTTTAGAGCGATTCCTACAAAATTCAGCTTTTTTCCCATTCAACTAAGGCGACCGCTGCTTTAAGCCTATGGGTCATTTGTAACAATTTTGGCAGGCTCTCAAAGAATCAGCGAATGTGGTAGGTGGCTGAAAATTGCTACAGAGTACCTGTAGGACATGCAGATAAGTGGTGGAAAAGCACAGGTTGCTGGGCCTTTCGGTTCCGACGCTGCCCCTGTCCTTAAATGCCACTTCTAAGTGCACTGCAGGCCCCTTGAAAAAGTACATTTGGAAGGATTTTGAAGCCATGCAAGCAGGTAGAAACACCATTCCAAGGGCTGTAGTATCAGACTAACAGCCTGTAACTGAGCCCAGGGTTTTTAGAGCGATTCCTACAAAATTCAGCTTTTTTCCGTTTCTGTTTTTTACGTTTTCTGGTGAAAACGCCTATACGTTTCAATGGGAATCACATTAAAATTAATATTTCAATAACCCCTGGAGCTACCACCTCATACGAGGTATCGTTGGATAGGTATGATTGCAAGCTACAAAACAACACCGCACTCGAGTTTTTATTCGACTGCTACACTAAATAACGACCTTAAATAGGTTTCGTTTACATTTGGCGAAAAAACGTCCCGTTCAGGTTTTTTTTTTTTTTTTTTTTTTTTAATATTTAAATAACCACAGGTGGTATCAATTGAATCAAGGTATGCCTGTAAAGGTATTACTGCGAGCTACAAAACAAGACCTTTAGCACGGAAACGAGTGTGACCCTAACCCTAACCCTGAGTCACACTAGTTTTGATGGGCCACAGATGGAGCTGCGTGCCTGCAACGGAGAGTGGGAGAGCTGGAGAGTGGGAGAGCTGGAGAGTGGGAGAGCTTGGGAGTGGAACGGCACTTGCATCCCAGTCGGATGCTGGGCTTTGGGACGCTCCATCCTTTTCACCGGCCATGGATGCGGCCAGGGCAGGGGGATGGATGCCTGGGACACAAGCCCAGTGCGGGGAGCTGCACGGCGGTTCGCCGGTGCCCCGCGTCCCGGGTGAACAGCGATTAATGAATTAATTAAATGCACGTCCCCCCCGGGTGCACGAGTGTTCTGAGGCCGGGTTGCAGTTCCGCGAGCTCGGGCGTGGGACGGCACTTGCATCCCAGTCGGATGCTGGGCTTTGGGACGCTCCATCCTTTTCACCGGCCATGGATGCGGCCAGGGCAGGGGGATGGATGCCTGGGACACAAGCCCAGTGCGGGGAGCTGCACGGCGGTTCGCCGGTGCCCCGCTTCCCAGGTGAACAGCGATTAATGAATTAATTAAATGCACGTCCCCCCCGGGTGCACGAGTGTTCTGAGGCCGGGTTGCAGTTCCGCGAGCTCGGGCGTGGGACGGCACTTGCATCCCAGTCGGATGCTGGGCTTTGGGACGCTCCATCCTTTTCACCGGCCATGGATGCGGCCAGGGCAGGGGGATGGATGCCTGGGACACAAGCCCAGTGCGGGGAGCTGCACGGCGGTTCGCCGGTGCCCCGCGTCCCAGGTGAACAGCGATTAATGAATTAATTAAATGCACGTCCCCCCCGGGTGCACGAGTGTTCTGAGGCCGGGTTGCAGTTCCGCGAGCTCGGGCGTGGGACGGCACTTGCATCCCAGTCGGATGCTGGGCTTTGGGACGCTCCATCCTTTTCACCGGCCATGGATGCGGCCAGGGCAGGGGGATGGATGCCTGGGACACAAGCCCAGTGCGGGGACCTGCACTGCGGTTAGCCCTGGTCCCGCGTCCCGTGTGAACAGCGATGAATGAATTCATTCAATGCACGCCCCCCCCCGGGTGCACGAGTGTTATGGGTCCCGGCTATCGTTCCCCGAGCTCGGCTGAACACTTGCGGCGTCCCCCGGGGGACCTGCACGGCGGTTAGCCCTGGTCCCGCGTCCCGTGTGAACAGCGATGAATGAATTCATTCAATGCACTTTCCCCCCCGGGTGCACGAGTGTTATGAAGCCGGGCTATCGTTCCCCGAGCTCGGCTGAACACTTGCGGCGGTTAGCCCTGGTCCCGCGTCCCGTGTGAACAGCGATGAATGAATTCATTCAATGCACGCCCCCCCCCCGGGTGCACGAGTGTTATGGGTCCCGGCTGGAGATCCGCGAGCTCGGCTGAACACCTGCGCAAGCGCCGCTGCGGAGACCCGTTAGAAGCAGCCCCGAAGGCCAGCGAAAATAGCCGAGAGTTAAGCCCCTCCCCGCCGTGGCTTCGTCAGCCACTCGCCGCTTCAAGAGGGACGGGCCTCTGGTCATGTCATGTCATAAATCACATGACCAGAGGCCCGCCCATCCTGACGTTGCGGAAGTTTGCCGAAGACACAGCGGGGAGAGGCTTAACTCTCGGCTATTTTCGGACCCGGCGAGAAGGCAGCAGGACGCTCTATTCACGGCTAACTCCCCGCGGTCCCCTCTGACCGATCGGAGCCGGTTTAGCGCTCCAGGCAGTCGGATACTTTAGCGCCTCAGCAGCGGGGGCGACGACCTCTAACATTCCCCGGGGAGCTGCCCGAGTGTAAGGCCGGGACCCCCGTCTGCTGGGGGAAAAAAATACCTGCACGTCCCCCCCCGTGTGCACGGGTGTTATGAGCTCGGGCTGAACACTTGCTCGTCCCCCCCGCCCCCGGGGAGCTGCACGGCGGAACAGCGATGAATGAATTCATTAAATGCACTTTCCCCCCGGGTGCACGAGTGTTATGGGTCCCGGCTGGAGATCCGCGAGCTCGGCTGAACACTTGCGGCGGTTAGCCCTGGTCCCGCGTCCCGTGTGAACAGCGATGAATGAATTCATTCAATGCACGCCCCCCCCCGGGTGCACGAGTGTTATGGGTCCCGGCTATCGTTCCCCGAGCTCGGCTGAACACTTGCGGCGTCCCCCGGGGGACCTGCACGGCGGTTAGCCCTGGTCCCGCGTCCCGTGTGAACAGCGATGAATGAATTCATTCAATGCACGCCCCCCCCCCGGGTGCACGAGTGTTATGAAGCCGGGCTATCGTTCCCCGAGCTCGGCTGAACACTTGCGGCGTCCCCCGGGGGACCTGCACGGCGGTTAGCCCTGGTCCCGCGTCCCGTGTGAACAGCGATGAATGAATTCATTCAATGCACGCCCCCCCCCGGGTGCACGAGTGTTATGGGTCCCGGCTATCGTTCCCCGAGCTCGGCTGAACACTTGCGGCGTCCCCCGGGGGACCTGCACGGCGGTTAGCCCTGGTCCCGCGTCCCGTGTGAACAGCGATGAATGAATTCATTCAATGCACTTTCCCCCCCGGGTGCACGAGTGTTATGGGTCCCGGCTGGAGATCCGCGAGCTCGGGCTGAACACTTGCTCGTCCCCTGCAGTGTTTTTAGAAGAATTCCCGCAGAAATCGGATTTTTTTGAGCAATTCAAATAAGAGTAACAGCATTTGCATCCCCGGTGTCATAAATATTTTCCACCAGTAGATGGCAGCAGCCCCTAGAATTGGAGTCGGCAACCATTCAAATACTTGAAAAAGTACATTTTAATGAGTTTTTAAGCCAATTTTGGCAGGCTCTCAAAGAATCAGCGAATGTGGTAGGGGGCTGAAAATTGCTACAGAGTACCTGTAGGACATGCAGATAAGTGGTGGAAAAGCACAGGTTGCTGGGCCTTTCGGTTCCGACGCTGCCCCTGTCCTTAAATGCCACTTCTAAGTGCACTGCAGGCCCCTTGAAAAAGTACATTTGGAAGGATTTTGAAGCCATGCAAGCAGGTAGAAACACCATTCCAAGGGCTGTAGTATCAGACTAACAGCCTGTAACTGAGCCCAGGGTTTTTAGAGCGATTCCTACAAAATTCAGCTTTTTTCCCATTCAACTAAGGCGACCGCTGCTTTAAGCCTATGGGTCATTTGTAACAATTTTGGCAGGCTCTCAAAGAATCAGCGAATGTGGTAGGTGGCTGAAAATTGCTACAGAGTACCTGTAGGACATGCAGATAAGTGGTGGAAAAGCACAGGTTGCTGGGCCTTTCGGTTCCGACGCTGCCCCTGTCCTTAAATGCCACTTCTAAGTGCACTGCAGGCCCCTTGAAAAAGTACATTTGGAAGGATTTTGAAGCCATGCAAGCAGGTAGAAACACCATTCCAAGGGCTGTAGTATCAGACTAACAGCCTGTAACTGAGCCCAGGGTTTTTAGAGCGATTCCTACAAAATTCAGCTTTTTTCCGTTTCTGTTTTTTACGTTTTCTGGTGAAAACGCCTATACGTTTCAATGGGAATCACATTAAAATTAATATTTCAATAACCCCTGGAGCTACCACCTCATACGAGGTATCGTTGGATAGGTATGATTGCAAGCTACAAAACAACACCGCACTCGAGTTTTTATTCGACTGCTACACTAAATAACGACCTTAAATAGGTTTCGTTTACATTTGGCGAAAAAACGTCCCGTTCAGGTTTTTTTTTTTTTTTTTTTTTTTTAATATTTAAATAACCACAGGTGGTATCAATTGAATCAAGGTATGCCTGTAAAGGTATTACTGCGAGCTACAAAACAAGACCTTTAGCACGGAAACGAGTGTGACCCTAACCCTAACCCTGAGTCACACTAGTTTTGATGGGCCACAGATGGAGCTGCGTGCCTGCAACGGAGAGTGGGAGAGCTGGAGAGTGGGAGAGCTGGAGAGTGGGAGAGCTTGGGAGTGGAACGGCACTTGCATCCCAGTCGGATGCTGGGCTTTGGGACGCTCCATCCTTTTCACCGGCCATGGATGCGGCCAGGGCAGGGGGATGGATGCCTGGGACACAAGCCCAGTGCGGGGAGCTGCACGGCGGTTCGCCGGTGCCCCGCGTCCCGGGTGAACAGCGATTAATGAATTAATTAAATGCACGTCCCCCCCGGGTGCACGAGTGTTCTGAGGCCGGGTTGCAGTTCCGCGAGCTCGGGCGTGGGACGGCACTTGCATCCCAGTCGGATGCTGGGCTTTGGGACGCTCCATCCTTTTCACCGGCCATGGATGCGGCCAGGGCAGGGGGATGGATGCCTGGGACACAAGCCCAGTGCGGGGAGCTGCACGGCGGTTCGCCGGTGCCCCGCTTCCCAGGTGAACAGCGATTAATGAATTAATTAAATGCACGTCCCCCCCGGGTGCACGAGTGTTCTGAGGCCGGGTTGCAGTTCCGCGAGCTCGGGCGTGGGACGGCACTTGCATCCCAGTCGGATGCTGGGCTTTGGGACGCTCCATCCTTTTCACCGGCCATGGATGCGGCCAGGGCAGGGGGATGGATGCCTGGGACACAAGCCCAGTGCGGGGACCTGCACTGCGGTTAGCCCTGGTCCCGCGTCCCGTGTGAACAGCGATGAATGAATTCATTCAATGCACGCCCCCCCCCGGGTGCACGAGTGTTATGGGTCCCGGCTATCGTTCCCCGAGCTCGGCTGAACACTTGCGGCGTCCCCCGGGGGACCTGCACGGCGGTTAGCCCTGGTCCCGCGTCCCGTGTGAACAGCGATGAATGAATTCATTCAATGCACTTTCCCCCCCGGGTGCACGAGTGTTATGAAGCCGGGCTATCGTTCCCCGAGCTCGGCTGAACACTTGCGGCGGTTAGCCCTGGTCCCGCGTCCCGTGTGAACAGCGATGAATGAATTCATTCAATGCACGCCCCCCCCCCCGGGTGCACGAGTGTTATGGGTCCCGGCTGGAGATCCGCGAGCTCGGCTGAACACCTGCGCAAGCGCCGCTGCGGAGACCCGTTAGAAGCAGCCCCGAAGGCCAGCGAAAATAGCCGAGAGTTAAGCCCCTCCCCGCCGTGGCTTCGTCAGCCACTCGCCGCTTCAAGAGGGACGGGCCTCTGGTCATGTCATGTCATAAATCACATGACCAGAGGCCCGCCCATCCTGACGTTGCGGAAGTTTGCCGAAGACACAGCGGGGAGAGGCTTAACTCTCGGCTATTTTCGGACCCGGCGAGAAGGCAGCAGGACGCTCTATTCACGGCTAACTCCCCGCGGTCCCCTCTGACCGATCGGAGCCGGTTTAGCGCTCCAGGCAGTCGGATACTTTAGCGCCTCAGCAGCGGGGGCGACGACCTCTAACATTCCCCGGGGAGCTGCCCGAGTGTAAGGCCGGGACCCCCGTCTGCTGGGGGAAAAAAATACCTGCACGTCCCCCCCCGTGTGCACGGGTGTTATGAGCTCGGGCTGAACACTTGCTCGTCCCCCCCGCCCCCGGGGAGCTGCACGGCGGAACAGCGATGAATGAATTCATTAAATGCACTTTCCCCCCGGGTGCACGAGTGTTATGGGTCCCGGCTGGAGATCCGCGAGCTCGGCTGAACACTTGCGGCGGTTAGCCCTGGTCCCGCGTCCCGTGTGAACAGCGATGAATGAATTCATTCAATGCACTTTCCCCCCCGGGTGCACGAGTGTTATGAAGCCGGGCTATCGTTCCCCGAGCTCGGCTGAACACTTGCGGCGTCCCCCGGGGGACCTGCACGGCGGTTAGCCCTGGTCCCGCGTCCCGTGTGAACAGCGATGAATGAATTCATTCAATGCACTTTCCCCCCCGGGTGCACGAGTGTTATGGGTCCCGGCTATCGTTCCCCGAGCTCGGCTGAACACTTGCGGCGTCCCCCGGGGGACCTGCACGGCGGTTAGCCCTGGTCCCGCGTCCCGTGTGAACAGCGATGAATGAATTCATTCAATGCACGCCCCCCCCCCGGGTGCACGAGTGTTATGGGTCCCGGCTATCGTTCCCCGAGCTCGGCTGAACACTTGCGGCGTCCCCCGGGGGACCTGCACGGCGGTTAGCCCTGGTCCCGCGTCCCGTGTGAACAGCGATGAATGAATTCATTCAATGCACGCCCCCCCCCGGGTGCACGAGTGTTATGGGTCCCGGCTATCGTTCCCCGAGCTCGGCTGAACACTTGCGGCGTCCCCCGGGGGACCTGCACGGCGGTTAGCCCTGGTCCCGCGTCCCGTGTGAACAGCGATGAATGAATTCATTCAATGCACGCCCCCCCCCGGGTGCACGAGTGTTATGGGTCCCGGCTATCGTTCCCCGAGCTCGGCTGAACACTTGCGGCGTCCCCCGGGGGACCTGCACGGCGGTTAGCCCTGGTCCCGCGTCCCGTGTGAACAGCGATGAATGAATTCATTCAATGCACGCCCCCCCCCCGGGTGCACGAGTGTTATGGGTCCCGGCTGGAGATCCGCGAGCTCGGCTGAACACCTGCGGCGTCCCCCGGGGGACCTGCACGGCGGTTAGCCCTGGTCCCGCGTCCCGTGTGAACAGCGATGAATGAATTCATTCAATGCACGCCCCCCCCCGGGTGCACGAGTGTTATGGGTCCCGGCTATCGTTCCCCGAGCTCGGCTGAACACTTGCGGCGTCCCCCGGGGGACCTGCACGGCGGTTAGCCCTGGTCCCGCGTCCCGTGTGAACAGCGATGAATGAATTCATTCAATGCACGCCCCCCCCCGGGTGCACGAGTGTTATGGGTCCCGGCTATCGTTCCCCGAGCTCGGCTGAACACTTGCGGCGTCCCCCGGGGGACCTGCACGGCGGTTAGCCCTGGTCCCGCGTCCCGTGTGAACAGCGATGAATGAATTCATTCAATGCACGCCCCCCCCCCGGGTGCACGAGTGTTATGGGTCCCGGCTGGAGATCCGCGAGCTCGGCTGAACACCTGCGCAAGCGCCGCTGCGGAGACCCGTTAGAAGCAGCCCCGAAGGCCAGCGAAAATAGCCGAGAGTTAAGCCCCTCCCCGCCGTGGCTTCGTCAGCCACTCGCCGCTTCAAGAGGGACGGGCCTCTGGTCATGTCATGTCATAAATCACATGACCAGAGGCCCGCCCATCCTGACGTTGCGGAAGTTTGCCGAAGACACAGCGGGGAGAGGCTTAACTCTCGGCTATTTTCGGACCCGGCGAGAAGGCAGCAGGACGCTCTATTCACGGCTAACTCCCCGCGGTCCCCTCTGACCGATCGGAGCCGGTTTAGCGCTCCAGGCAGTCGGATACTTTAGCGCCTCAGCAGCGGGGGCGACGACCTCTAACATTCCCCGGGGAGCTGCCCGAGTGTAAGGCCGGGACCCCCGTCTGCTGGGGGAAAAAAATACCTGCACGTCCCCCCCCGTGTGCACGGGTGTTATGAGCTCGGGCTGAACACTTGCTCGTCCCCCCCGCCCCCGGGGAGCTGCACGGCGGAACAGCGATGAATGAATTCATTAAATGCACTTTCCCCCCGGGTGCACGAGTGTTATGGGTCCCGGCTGGAGATCCGCGAGCTCGGCTGAACACTTGCGGCGGTTAGCCCTGGTCCCGCGTCCCGTGTGAACAGCGATGAATGAATTCATTCAATGCACTTTCCCCCCCGGGTGCACGAGTGTTATGAAGCCGGGCTATCGTTCCCCGAGCTCGGCTGAACACTTGCGGCGTCCCCCGGGGGACCTGCACGGCGGTTAGCCCTGGTCCCGCGTCCCGTGTGAACAGCGATGAATGAATTCATTCAATGCACTTTCCCCCCCGGGTGCACGAGTGTTATGGGTCCCGGCTATCGTTCCCCGAGCTCGGCTGAACACTTGCGGCGTCCCCCGGGGGACCTGCACGGCGGTTAGCCCTGGTCCCGCGTCCCGTGTGAACAGCGATGAATGAATTCATTCAATGCACTTTCCCCCCCGGGTGCACGAGTGTTATGAAGCCGGGCTATCGTTCCCCGAGCTCGGCTGAACACTTGCGGCGGTTAGCCCTGGTCCCGCGTCCCGTGTGAACAGCGATGAATGAATTCATTCAATGCACGCCCCCCCCCGGGTGCACGAGTGTTATGGGTCCCGGCTATCGTTCCCCGAGCTCGGCTGAACACTTGCGGCGTCCCCCGGGGGACCTGCACGGCGGTTAGCCCTGGTCCCGCGTCCCGTGTGAACAGCGATGAATGAATTCATTCAATGCACGCCCCCCCCCCGGGTGCACGAGTGTTATGGGTCCCGGCTGGAGATCCGCGAGCTCGGCTGAACACCTGCGCAAGCGCCGCTGCGGAGACCCGTTAGAAGCAGCCCCGAAGGCCAGCGAAAATAGCCGAGAGTTAAGCCCCTCCCCGCCGTGGCTTCGTCAGCCACTCGCCGCTTCAAGAGGGACGGGCCTCTGGTCATGTCATGTCATAAATCACATGACCAGAGGCCCGCCCATCCTGACGTTGCGGAAGTTTGCCGAAGACACAGCGGGGAGAGGCTTAACTCTCGGCTATTTTCGGACCCGACGAGAAGGCAGCAGGACGCTCTATTCACGGCTAACTCCCCGCGGTCCCCTCTGACCGATCGGAGCCGGTTTAGCGCTCCAGGCAGTCGGATACTTTAGCGCCTCAGCAGCGGGGGCGACGACCTCTAACATTCCCCGGGGAGCTGCCCGAGTGTAAGGCCGGGACCCCCGTCTGCTGGGGGAAAAAAATACCTGCACGTCCCCCCCCGTGTGCACGGGTGTTATGAGCTCGGGCTGAACACTTGCTCGTCCCCCCCGCCCCCGGGGAGCTGCACGGCGGAACAGCGATGAATGAATTCATTAAATGCACTTTCCCCCCGGGTGCACGAGTGTTATGGGTCCCGGCTGGAGATCCGCGAGCTCGGCTGAACACTTGCGGCGGTTAGCCCTGGTCCCGCGTCCCGTGTGAACAGCGATGAATGAATTCATTCAATGCACTTTCCCCCCCGGGTGCACGAGTGTTATGAAGCCGGGCTATCGTTCCCCGAGCTCGGCTGAACACTTGCGGCGTCCCCCGGGGGACCTGCACGGCGGTTAGCCCTGGTCCCGCGTCCCGTGTGAACAGCGATGAATGAATTCATTCAATGCACTTTCCCCCCCGGGTGCACGAGTGTTATGGGTCCCGGCTATCGTTCCCCGAGCTCGGCTGAACACTTGCGGCGTCCCCCGGGGGACCTGCACGGCGGTTAGCCCTGGTCCCGCGTCCCGTGTGAACAGCGATGAATGAATTCATTCAATGCACGCCCCCCCCCGGGTGCACGAGTGTTATGGGTCCCGGCTATCGTTCCCCGAGCTCGGCTGAACACTTGCGGCGTCCCCCGGGGGACCTGCACGGCGGTTAGCCCTGGTCCCGCGTCCCGTGTGAACAGCGATGAATGAATTCATTCAATGCACGCCCCCCCCCGGGTGCACGAGTGTTATGGGTCCCGGCTATCGTTCCCCGAGCTCGGCTGAACACTTGCGGCGTCCCCCGGGGGACCTGCACGGCGGTTAGCCCTGGTCCCGCGTCCCGTGTGAACAGCGATGAATGAATTCATTCAATGCACGCCCCCCCCCCGGGTGCACGAGTGTTATGAAGCCGGGCTATCGTTCCCCGAGCTCGGCTGAACACTTGCGGCGTCCCCCGGGGGACCTGCACGGCGGTTAGCCCTGGTCCCGCGTCCCGTGTGAACAGCGATGAATGAATTCATTCAATGCACTTTCCCCCCCGGGTGCACGAGTGTTATGGGTCCCGGCTGGAGATCCGCGAGCTCGGGCTGAACACTTGCTCGTCCCCTGCAGTGTTTTTAGAAGAATTCCCGCAGAAATCGGATTTTTTTGAGCAATTCAAATAAGAGTAACAGCATTTGCATCCCCGGTGTCATAAATATTTTCCACCAGTAGATGGCAGCAGCCCCTAGAATTGGAGTCGGCAACCATTCAAATACTTGAAAAAGTACATTTTAATGAGTTTTTAAGCCAATTTTGGCAGGCTCTCAAAGAATCAGCGAATGTGGTAGGGGGCTGAAAATTGCTACAGAGTACCTGTAGGACATGCAGATAAGTGGTGGAAAAGCACAGGTTGCTGGGCCTTTCGGTTCCGACGCTGCCCCTGTCCTTAAATGCCACTTCTAAGTGCACTGCAGGCCCCTTGAAAAAGTACATTTGGAAGGATTTTGAAGCCATGCAAGCAGGTAGAAACACCATTCCAAGGGCTGTAGTATCAGACTAACAGCCTGTAACTGAGCCCAGGGTTTTTAGAGCGATTCCTACAAAATTCAGCTTTTTTCCCATTCAACTAAGGCGACCGCTGCTTTAAGCCTATGGGTCATTTGTAACAATTTTGGCAGGCTCTCAAAGAATCAGCGAATGTGGTAGGTGGCTGAAAATTGCTACAGAGTACCTGTAGGACATGCAGATAAGTGGTGGAAAAGCACAGGTTGCTGGGCCTTTCGGTTCCGACGCTGCCCCTGTCCTTAAATGCCACTTCTAAGTGCACTGCAGGCCCCTTGAAAAAGTACATTTGGAAGGATTTTGAAGCCATGCAAGCAGGTAGAAACACCATTCCAAGGGCTGTAGTATCAGACTAACAGCCTGTAACTGAGCCCAGGGTTTTTAGAGCGATTCCTACAAAATTCAGCTTTTTTCCGTTTCTGTTTTTTACGTTTTCTGGTGAAAACGCCTATACGTTTCAATGGGAATCACATTAAAATTAATATTTCAATAACCCCTGGAGCTACCACCTCATACGAGGTATCGTTGGATAGGTATGATTGCAAGCTACAAAACAACACCGCACTCGAGTTTTTATTCGACTGCTACACTAAATAACGACCTTAAATAGGTTTCGTTTACATTTGGCGAAAAAACGTCCCGTTCAGGTTTTTTTTTTTTTTTTTTTTTTTTAATATTTAAATAACCACAGGTGGTATCAATTGAATCAAGGTATGCCTGTAAAGGTATTACTGCGAGCTACAAAACAAGACCTTTAGCACGGAAACGAGTGTGACCCTAACCCTAACCCTGAGTCACACTAGTTTTGATGGGCCACAGATGGAGCTGCGTGCCTGCAACGGAGAGTGGGAGAGCTGGAGAGTGGGAGAGCTGGAGAGTGGGAGAGCTTGGGAGTGGAACGGCACTTGCATCCCAGTCGGATGCTGGGCTTTGGGACGCTCCATCCTTTTCACCGGCCATGGATGCGGCCAGGGCAGGGGGATGGATGCCTGGGACACAAGCCCAGTGCGGGGAGCTGCACGGCGGTTCGCCGGTGCCCCGCGTCCCGGGTGAACAGCGATTAATGAATTAATTAAATGCACGTCCCCCCCGGGTGCACGAGTGTTCTGAGGCCGGGTTGCAGTTCCGCGAGCTCGGGCGTGGGACGGCACTTGCATCCCAGTCGGATGCTGGGCTTTGGGACGCTCCATCCTTTTCACCGGCCATGGATGCGGCCAGGGCAGGGGGATGGATGCCTGGGACACAAGCCCAGTGCGGGGAGCTGCACGGCGGTTCGCCGGTGCCCCGCTTCCCAGGTGAACAGCGATTAATGAATTAATTAAATGCACGTCCCCCCCGGGTGCACGAGTGTTCTGAGGCCGGGTTGCAGTTCCGCGAGCTCGGGCGTGGGACGGCACTTGCATCCCAGTCGGATGCTGGGCTTTGGGACGCTCCATCCTTTTCACCGGCCATGGATGCGGCCAGGGCAGGGGGATGGATGCCTGGGACACAAGCCCAGTGCGGGGAGCTGCACGGCGGTTCGCCGGTGCCCCGCGTCCCAGGTGAACAGCGATTAATGAATTAATTAAATGCACGTCCCCCCCGGGTGCACGAGTGTTCTGAGGCCGGGTTGCAGTTCCGCGAGCTCGGGCGTGGGACGGCACTTGCATCCCAGTCGGATGCTGGGCTTTGGGACGCTCCATCCTTTTCACCGGCCATGGATGCGGCCAGGGCAGGGGGATGGATGCCTGGGACACAAGCCCAGTGCGGGGACCTGCACTGCGGTTAGCCCTGGTCCCGCGTCCCGTGTGAACAGCGATGAATGAATTCATTCAATGCACGCCCCCCCCCGGGTGCACGAGTGTTATGGGTCCCGGCTATCGTTCCCCGAGCTCGGCTGAACACTTGCGGCGTCCCCCGGGGGACCTGCACGGCGGTTAGCCCTGGTCCCGCGTCCCGTGTGAACAGCGATGAATGAATTCATTCAATGCACTTTCCCCCCCGGGTGCACGAGTGTTATGAAGCCGGGCTATCGTTCCCCGAGCTCGGCTGAACACTTGCGGCGGTTAGCCCTGGTCCCGCGTCCCGTGTGAACAGCGATGAATGAATTCATTCAATGCACGCCCCCCCCCCGGGTGCACGAGTGTTATGGGTCCCGGCTGGAGATCCGCGAGCTCGGCTGAACACCTGCGCAAGCGCCGCTGCGGAGACCCGTTAGAAGCAGCCCCGAAGGCCAGCGAAAATAGCCGAGAGTTAAGCCCCTCCCCGCCGTGGCTTCGTCAGCCACTCGCCGCTTCAAGAGGGACGGGCCTCTGGTCATGTCATGTCATAAATCACATGACCAGAGGCCCGCCCATCCTGACGTTGCGGAAGTTTGCCGAAGACACAGCGGGGAGAGGCTTAACTCTCGGCTATTTTCGGACCCGGCGAGAAGGCAGCAGGACGCTCTATTCACGGCTAACTCCCCGCGGTCCCCTCTGACCGATCGGAGCCGGTTTAGCGCTCCAGGCAGTCGGATACTTTAGCGCCTCAGCAGCGGGGGCGACGACCTCTAACATTCCCCGGGGAGCTGCCCGAGTGTAAGGCCGGGACCCCCGTCTGCTGGGGGAAAAAAATACCTGCACGTCCCCCCCCGTGTGCACGGGTGTTATGAGCTCGGGCTGAACACTTGCTCGTCCCCCCCGCCCCCGGGGAGCTGCACGGCGGAACAGCGATGAATGAATTCATTAAATGCACTTTCCCCCCGGGTGCACGAGTGTTATGGGTCCCGGCTGGAGATCCGCGAGCTCGGCTGAACACTTGCGGCGGTTAGCCCTGGTCCCGCGTCCCGTGTGAACAGCGATGAATGAATTCATTCAATGCACTTTCCCCCCCGGGTGCACGAGTGTTATGAAGCCGGGCTATCGTTCCCCGAGCTCGGCTGAACACTTGCGGCGTCCCCCGGGGGACCTGCACGGCGGTTAGCCCTGGTCCCGCGTCCCGTGTGAACAGCGATGAATGAATTCATTCAATGCACTTTCCCCCCCGGGTGCACGAGTGTTATGGGTCCCGGCTATCGTTCCCCGAGCTCGGCTGAACACTTGCGGCGTCCCCCGGGGGACCTGCACGGCGGTTAGCCCTGGTCCCGCGTCCCGTGTGAACAGCGATGAATGAATTCATTCAATGCACGCCCCCCCCCCGGGTGCACGAGTGTTATGGGTCCCGGCTATCGTTCCCCGAGCTCGGCTGAACACTTGCGGCGTCCCCCGGGGGACCTGCACGGCGGTTAGCCCTGGTCCCGCGTCCCGTGTGAACAGCGATGAATGAATTCATTCAATGCACGCCCCCCCCCGGGTGCACGAGTGTTATGGGTCCCGGCTATCGTTCCCCGAGCTCGGCTGAACACTTGCGGCGTCCCCCGGGGGACCTGCACGGCGGTTAGCCCTGGTCCCGCGTCCCGTGTGAACAGCGATGAATGAATTCATTCAATGCACGCCCCCCCCCGGGTGCACGAGTGTTATGGGTCCCGGCTATCGTTCCCCGAGCTCGGCTGAACACTTGCGGCGTCCCCCGGGGGACCTGCACGGCGGTTAGCCCTGGTCCCGCGTCCCGTGTGAACAGCGATGAATGAATTCATTCAATGCACGCCCCCCCCCCGGGTGCACGAGTGTTATGGGTCCCGGCTGGAGATCCGCGAGCTCGGCTGAACACCTGCGGCGTCCCCCGGGGGACCTGCACGGCGGTTAGCCCTGGTCCCGCGTCCCGTGTGAACAGCGATGAATGAATTCATTCAATGCACGCCCCCCCCCCCGGGTGCACGAGTGTTATGGGTCCCGGCTATCGTTCCCCGAGCTCGGCTGAACACTTGCGGCGTCCCCCGGGGGACCTGCACGGCGGTTAGCCCTGGTCCCGCGTCCCGTGTGAACAGCGATGAATGAATTCATTCAATGCACGCCCCCCCCCGGGTGCACGAGTGTTATGGGTCCCGGCTATCGTTCCCCGAGCTCGGCTGAACACTTGCGGCGTCCCCCGGGGGACCTGCACGGCGGTTAGCCCTGGTCCCGCGTCCCGTGTGAACAGCGATGAATGAATTCATTCAATGCACGCCCCCCCCCGGGTGCACGAGTGTTATGGGTCCCGGCTATCGTTCCCCGAGCTCGGCTGAACACTTGCGGCGTCCCCCGGGGGACCTGCACGGCGGTTAGCCCTGGTCCCGCGTCCCGTGTGAACAGCGATGAATGAATTCATTCAATGCACGCCCCCCCCCCGGGTGCACGAGTGTTATGGGTCCCGGCTGGAGATCCGCGAGCTCGGCTGAACACCTGCGCAAGCGCCGCTGCGGAGACCCGTTAGAAGCAGCCCCGAAGGCCAGCGAAAATAGCCGAGAGTTAAGCCCCTCCCCGCCGTGGCTTCGTCAGCCACTCGCCGCTTCAAGAGGGACGGGCCTCTGGTCATGTCATGTCATAAATCACATGACCAGAGGCCCGCCCATCCTGACGTTGCGGAAGTTTGCCGAAGACACAGCGGGGAGAGGCTTAACTCTCGGCTATTTTCGGACCCGGCGAGAAGGCAGCAGGACGCTCTATTCACGGCTAACTCCCCGCGGTCCCCTCTGACCGATCGGAGCCGGTTTAGCGCTCCAGGCAGTCGGATACTTTAGCGCCTCAGCAGCGGGGGCGACGACCTCTAACATTCCCCGGGGAGCTGCCCGAGTGTAAGGCCGGGACCCCCGTCTGCTGGGGGAAAAAAATACCTGCACGTCCCCCCCCGTGTGCACGGGTGTTATGAGCTCGGGCTGAACACTTGCTCGTCCCCCCCGCCCCCGGGGAGCTGCACGGCGGAACAGCGATGAATGAATTCATTAAATGCACTTTCCCCCCGGGTGCACGAGTGTTATGGGTCCCGGCTGGAGATCCGCGAGCTCGGCTGAACACTTGCGGCGGTTAGCCCTGGTCCCGCGTCCCGTGTGAACAGCGATGAATGAATTCATTCAATGCACTTTCCCCCCCGGGTGCACGAGTGTTATGAAGCCGGGCTATCGTTCCCCGAGCTCGGCTGAACACTTGCGGCGTCCCCCGGGGGACCTGCACGGCGGTTAGCCCTGGTCCCGCGTCCCGTGTGAACAGCGATGAATGAATTCATTCAATGCACTTTCCCCCCCGGGTGCACGAGTGTTATGGGTCCCGGCTATCGTTCCCCGAGCTCGGCTGAACACTTGCGGCGTCCCCCGGGGGACCTGCACGGCGGTTAGCCCTGGTCCCGCGTCCCGTGTGAACAGCGATGAATGAATTCATTCAATGCACGCCCCCCCCCCGGGTGCACGAGTGTTATGGGTCCCGGCTATCGTTCCCCGAGCTCGGCTGAACACTTGCGGCGTCCCCCGGGGGACCTGCACGGCGGTTAGCCCTGGTCCCGCGTCCCGTGTGAACAGCGATGAATGAATTCATTCAATGCACGCCCCCCCCCGGGTGCACGAGTGTTATGGGTCCCGGCTATCGTTCCCCGAGCTCGGCTGAACACTTGCGGCGTCCCCCGGGGGACCTGCACGGCGGTTAGCCCTGGTCCCGCGTCCCGTGTGAACAGCGATGAATGAATTCATTCAATGCACGCCCCCCCCCGGGTGCACGAGTGTTATGGGTCCCGGCTATCGTTCCCCGAGCTCGGCTGAACACTTGCGGCGTCCCCCGGGGGACCTGCACGGCGGTTAGCCCTGGTCCCGCGTCCCGTGTGAACAGCGATGAATGAATTCATTCAATGCACGCCCCCCCCCCGGGTGCACGAGTGTTATGGGTCCCGGCTGGAGATCCGCGAGCTCGGCTGAACACCTGCGGCGTCCCCCGGGGGACCTGCACGGCGGTTAGCCCTGGTCCCGCGTCCCGTGTGAACAGCGATGAATGAATTCATTCAATGCACGCCCCCCCCCCGGGTGCACGAGTGTTATGGGTCCCGGCTATCGTTCCCCGAGCTCGGCTGAACACTTGCGGCGTCCCCCGGGGGACCTGCACGGCGGTTAGCCCTGGTCCCGCGTCCCGTGTGAACAGCGATGAATGAATTCATTCAATGCACGCCCCCCCCCGGGTGCACGAGTGTTATGGGTCCCGGCTATCGTTCCCCGAGCTCGGCTGAACACTTGCGGCGTCCCCCGGGGGACCTGCACGGCGGTTAGCCCTGGTCCCGCGTCCCGTGTGAACAGCGATGAATGAATTCATTCAATGCACGCCCCCCCCCGGGTGCACGAGTGTTATGGGTCCCGGCTATCGTTCCCCGAGCTCGGCTGAACACTTGCGGCGTCCCCCGGGGGACCTGCACGGCGGTTAGCCCTGGTCCCGCGTCCCGTGTGAACAGCGATGAATGAATTCATTCAATGCACGCCCCCCCCCCGGGTGCACGAGTGTTATGGGTCCCGGCTGGAGATCCGCGAGCTCGGCTGAACACCTGCGCAAGCGCCGCTGCGGAGACCCGTTAGAAGCAGCCCCGAAGGCCAGCGAAAATAGCCGAGAGTTAAGCCCCTCCCCGCCGTGGCTTCGTCAGCCACTCGCCGCTTCAAGAGGGACGGGCCTCTGGTCATGTCATGTCATAAATCACATGACCAGAGGCCCGCCCATCCTGACGTTGCGGAAGTTTGCCGAAGACACAGCGGGGAGAGGCTTAACTCTCGGCTATTTTCGGACCCGGCGAGAAGGCAGCAGGACGCTCTATTCACGGCTAACTCCCCGCGGTCCCCTCTGACCGATCGGAGCCGGTTTAGCGCTCCAGGCAGTCGGATACTTTAGCGCCTCAGCAG
This sequence comes from Acipenser ruthenus, assembly GCF_902713425.1. Classification (NCBI taxonomy): domain Eukaryota; kingdom Metazoa; phylum Chordata; class Actinopteri; order Acipenseriformes; family Acipenseridae; genus Acipenser; species Acipenser ruthenus. The sequence goes on from NW_026708241.1 coordinate 71,519, forward strand.
CGGGGGCGACGACCTCTAACATTCCCCGGGGAGCTGCCCGAGTGTAAGGCCGGGACCCCCGTCTGCTGGGGGAAAAAAATACCTGCACGTCCCCCCCCGTGTGCACGGGTGTTATGAGCTCGGGCTGAACACTTGCTCGTCCCCCCCGCCCCCGGGGAGCTGCACGGCGGAACAGCGATGAATGAATTCATTAAATGCACTTTCCCCCCGGGTGCACGAGTGTTATGGGTCCCGGCTGGAGATCCGCGAGCTCGGCTGAACACTTGCGGCGGTTAGCCCTGGTCCCGCGTCCCGTGTGAACAGCGATGAATGAATTCATTCAATGCACTTTCCCCCCCGGGTGCACGAGTGTTATGAAGCCGGGCTATCGTTCCCCGAGCTCGGCTGAACACTTGCGGCGTCCCCCGGGGGACCTGCACGGCGGTTAGCCCTGGTCCCGCGTCCCGTGTGAACAGCGATGAATGAATTCATTCAATGCACTTTCCCCCCCGGGTGCACGAGTGTTATGGGTCCCGGCTATCGTTCCCCGAGCTCGGCTGAACACTTGCGGCGTCCCCCGGGGGACCTGCACGGCGGTTAGCCCTGGTCCCGCGTCCCGTGTGAACAGCGATGAATGAATTCATTCAATGCACGCCCCCCCCCCGGGTGCACGAGTGTTATGGGTCCCGGCTATCGTTCCCCGAGCTCGGCTGAACACTTGCGGCGTCCCCCGGGGGACCTGCACGGCGGTTAGCCCTGGTCCCGCGTCCCGTGTGAACAGCGATGAATGAATTCATTCAATGCACGCCCCCCCCCGGGTGCACGAGTGTTATGGGTCCCGGCTATCGTTCCCCGAGCTCGGCTGAACACTTGCGGCGTCCCCCGGGGGACCTGCACGGCGGTTAGCCCTGGTCCCGCGTCCCGTGTGAACAGCGATGAATGAATTCATTCAATGCACGCCCCCCCCCCGGGTGCACGAGTGTTATGGGTCCCGGCTATCGTTCCCCGAGCTCGGCTGAACACTTGCGGCGTCCCCCGGGGGACCTGCACGGCGGTTAGCCCTGGTCCCGCGTCCCGTGTGAACAGCGATGAATGAATTCATTCAATGCACGCCCCCCCCCCGGGTGCACGAGTGTTATGGGTCCCGGCTGGAGATCCGCGAGCTCGGCTGAACACCTGCGGCGTCCCCCGGGGGACCTGCACGGCGGTTAGCCCTGGTCCCGCGTCCCGTGTGAACAGCGATGAATGAATTCATTCAATGCACGCCCCCCCCCCCGGGTGCACGAGTGTTATGGGTCCCGGCTATCGTTCCCCGAGCTCGGCTGAACACTTGCGGCGTCCCCCGGGGGACCTGCACGGCGGTTAGCCCTGGTCCCGCGTCCCGTGTGAACAGCGATGAATGAATTCATTCAATGCACGCCCCCCCCCGGGTGCACGAGTGTTATGGGTCCCGGCTATCGTTCCCCGAGCTCGGCTGAACACTTGCGGCGTCCCCCGGGGGACCTGCACGGCGGTTAGCCCTGGTCCCGCGTCCCGTGTGAACAGCGATGAATGAATTCATTCAATGCACGCCCCCCCCCGGGTGCACGAGTGTTATGGGTCCCGGCTATCGTTCCCCGAGCTCGGCTGAACACTTGCGGCGTCCCCCGGGGGACCTGCACGGCGGTTAGCCCTGGTCCCGCGTCCCGTGTGAACAGCGATGAATGAATTCATTCAATGCACGCCCCCCCCCCGGGTGCACGAGTGTTATGGGTCCCGGCTGGAGATCCGCGAGCTCGGCTGAACACCTGCGCAAGCGCCGCTGCGGAGACCCGTTAGAAGCAGCCCCGAAGGCCAGCGAAAATAGCCGAGAGTTAAGCCCCTCCCCGCCGTGGCTTCGTCAGCCACTCGCCGCTTCAAGAGGGACGGGCCTCTGGTCATGTCATGTCATAAATCACATGACCAGAGGCCCGCCCATCCTGACGTTGCGGAAGTTTGCCGAAGACACAGCGGGGAGAGGCTTAACTCTCGGCTATTTTCGGACCCGGCGAGAAGGCAGCAGGACGCTCTATTCACGGCTAACTCCCCGCGGTCCCCTCTGACCGATCGGAGCCGGTTTAGCGCTCCAGGCAGTCGGATACTTTAGCGCCTCAGCAGCGGGGGCGACGACCTCTAACATTCCCCGGGGAGCTGCCCGAGTGTAAGGCCGGGACCCCCGTCTGCTGGGGGAAAAAAATACCTGCACGTCCCCCCCCGTGTGCACGGGTGTTATGAGCTCGGGCTGAACACTTGCTCGTCCCCCCCGCCCCCGGGGAGCTGCACGGCGGAACAGCGATGAATGAATTCATTAAATGCACTTTCCCCCCGGGTGCACGAGTGTTATGGGTCCCGGCTGGAGATCCGCGAGCTCGGCTGAACACTTGCGGCGGTTAGCCCTGGTCCCGCGTCCCGTGTGAACAGCGATGAATGAATTCATTCAATGCACTTTCCCCCCCGGGTGCACGAGTGTTATGAAGCCGGGCTATCGTTCCCCGAGCTCGGCTGAACACTTGCGGCGTCCCCCGGGGGACCTGCACGGCGGTTAGCCCTGGTCCCGCGTCCCGTGTGAACAGCGATGAATGAATTCATTCAATGCACGCCCCCCCCCGGGTGCACGAGTGTTATGGGTCCCGGCTATCGTTCCCCGAGCTCGGCTGAACACTTGCGGCGTCCCCCGGGGGACCTGCACGGCGGTTAGCCCTGGTCCCGCGTCCCGTGTGAACAGCGATGAATGAATTCATTCAATGCACGCCCCCCCCCCCGGGTGCACGAGTGTTATGGGTCCCGGCTGGAGATCCGCGAGCTCGGCTGAACACCTGCGGCGTCCCCCGGGGGACCTGCACGGCGGTTAGCCCTGGTCCCGCGTCCCGTGTGAACAGCGATGAATGAATTCATTCAATGCACGCCCCCCCCCGGGTGCACGAGTGTTATGGGTCCCGGCTATCGTTCCCCGAGCTCGGCTGAACACTTGCGGCGTCCCCCGGGGGACCTGCACGGCGGTTAGCCCTGGTCCCGCGTCCCGTGTGAACAGCGATGAATGAATTCATTCAATGCACGCCCCCCCCCGGGTGCACGAGTGTTATGGGTCCCGGCTATCGTTCCCCGAGCTCGGCTGAACACTTGCGGCGTCCCCCGGGGGACCTGCACGGCGGTTAGCCCTGGTCCCGCGTCCCGTGTGAACAGCGATGAATGAATTCATTCAATGCACGCCCCCCCCCCGGGTGCACGAGTGTTATGGGTCCCGGCTATCGTTCCCCGAGCTCGGCTGAACACTTGCGGCGTCCCCCGGGGGACCTGCACGGCGGTTAGCCCTGGTCCCGCGTCCCGTGTGAACAGCGATGAATGAATTCATTCAATGCACGCCCCCCCCCCGGGTGCACGAGTGTTATGGGTCCCGGCTGGAGATCCGCGAGCTCGGCTGAACACCTGCGCAAGCGCCGCTGCGGAGACCCGTTAGAAGCAGCCCCGAAGGCCAGCGAAAATAGCCGAGAGTTAAGCCCCTCCCCGCCGTGGCTTCGTCAGCCACTCGCCGCTTCAAGAGGGACGGGCCTCTGGTCATGTCATGTCATAAATCACATGACCAGAGGCCCGCCCATCCTGACGTTGCGGAAGTTTGCCGAAGACACAGCGGGGAGAGGCTTAACTCTCGGCTATTTTCGGACCCGGCGAGAAGGCAGCAGGACGCTCTATTCACGGCTAACTCCCCGCGGTCCCCTCTGACCGATCGGAGCCGGTTTAGCGCTCCAGGCAGTCGGATACTTTAGCGCCTCAGCAGCGGGGGCGACGACCTCTAACATTCCCCGGGGAGCTGCCCGAGTGTAAGGCCGGGACCCCCGTCTGCTGGGGGAAAAAAATACCTGCACGTCCCCCCCCGTGTGCACGGGTGTTATGAGCTCGGGCTGAACACTTGCTCGTCCCCCCCGCCCCCGGGGAGCTGCACGGCGGAACAGCGATGAATGAATTCATTAAATGCACTTTCCCCCCGGGTGCACGAGTGTTATGGGTCCCGGCTGGAGATCCGCGAGCTCGGCTGAACACTTGCGGCGGTTAGCCCTGGTCCCGCGTCCCGTGTGAACAGCGATGAATGAATTCATTCAATGCACTTTCCCCCCCGGGTGCACGAGTGTTATGAAGCCGGGCTATCGTTCCCCGAGCTCGGCTGAACACTTGCGGCGTCCCCCGGGGGACCTGCACGGCGGTTAGCCCTGGTCCCGCGTCCCGTGTGAACAGCGATGAATGAATTCATTCAATGCACTTTCCCCCCCGGGTGCACGAGTGTTATGGGTCCCGGCTATCGTTCCCCGAGCTCGGCTGAACACTTGCGGCGTCCCCCGGGGGACCTGCACGGCGGTTAGCCCTGGTCCCGCGTCCCGTGTGAACAGCGATGAATGAATTCATTCAATGCACGCCCCCCCCCCGGGTGCACGAGTGTTATGGGTCCCGGCTATCGTTCCCCGAGCTCGGCTGAACACTTGCGGCGTCCCCCGGGGGACCTGCACGGCGGTTAGCCCTGGTCCCGCGTCCCGTGTGAACAGCGATGAATGAATTCATTCAATGCACGCCCCCCCCCGGGTGCACGAGTGTTATGGGTCCCGGCTATCGTTCCCCGAGCTCGGCTGAACACTTGCGGCGTCCCCCGGGGGACCTGCACGGCGGTTAGCCCTGGTCCCGCGTCCCGTGTGAACAGCGATGAATGAATTCATTCAATGCACGCCCCCCCCCGGGTGCACGAGTGTTATGGGTCCCGGCTATCGTTCCCCGAGCTCGGCTGAACACTTGCGGCGTCCCCCGGGGGACCTGCACGGCGGTTAGCCCTGGTCCCGCGTCCCGTGTGAACAGCGATGAATGAATTCATTCAATGCACGCCCCCCCCCCGGGTGCACGAGTGTTATGGGTCCCGGCTGGAGATCCGCGAGCTCGGCTGAACACCTGCGGCGTCCCCCGGGGGACCTGCACGGCGGTTAGCCCTGGTCCCGCGTCCCGTGTGAACAGCGATGAATGAATTCATTCAATGCACGCCCCCCCCCGGGTGCACGAGTGTTATGGGTCCCGGCTATCGTTCCCCGAGCTCGGCTGAACACTTGCGGCGTCCCCCGGGGGACCTGCACGGCGGTTAGCCCTGGTCCCGCGTCCCGTGTGAACAGCGATGAATGAATTCATTCAATGCACGCCCCCCCCCGGGTGCACGAGTGTTATGGGTCCCGGCTATCGTTCCCCGAGCTCGGCTGAACACTTGCGGCGTCCCCCGGGGGACCTGCACGGCGGTTAGCCCTGGTCCCGCGTCCCGTGTGAACAGCGATGAATGAATTCATTCAATGCACGCCCCCCCCCGGGTGCACGAGTGTTATGGGTCCCGGCTATCGTTCCCCGAGCTCGGCTGAACACTTGCGGCGTCCCCCGGGGGACCTGCACGGCGGTTAGCCCTGGTCCCGCGTCCCGTGTGAACAGCGATGAATGAATTCATTCAATGCACGCCCCCCCCCCGGGTGCACGAGTGTTATGGGTCCCGGCTGGAGATCCGCGAGCTCGGCTGAACACCTGCGCAAGCGCCGCTGCGGAGACCCGTTAGAAGCAGCCCCGAAGGCCAGCGAAAATAGCCGAGAGTTAAGCCCCTCCCCGCCGTGGCTTCGTCAGCCACTCGCCGCTTCAAGAGGGACGGGCCTCTGGTCATGTCATGTCATAAATCACATGACCAGAGGCCCGCCCATCCTGACGTTGCGGAAGTTTGCCGAAGACACAGCGGGGAGAGGCTTAACTCTCGGCTATTTTCGGACCCGGCGAGAAGGCAGCAGGACGCTCTATTCACGGCTAACTCCCCGCGGTCCCCTCTGACCGATCGGAGCCGGTTTAGCGCTCCAGGCAGTCGGATACTTTAGCGCCTCAGCAGCGGGGGCGACGACCTCTAACATTCCCCGGGGAGCTGCCCGAGTGTAAGGCCGGGACCCCCGTCTGCTGGGGGAAAAAAATACCTGCACGTCCCCCCCCGTGTGCACGGGTGTTATGAGCTCGGGCTGAACACTTGCTCGTCCCCCCCGCCCCCGGGGAGCTGCACGGCGGAACAGCGATGAATGAATTCATTAAATGCACTTTCCCCCCGGGTGCACGAGTGTTATGGGTCCCGGCTGGAGATCCGCGAGCTCGGCTGAACACTTGCGGCGGTTAGCCCTGGTCCCGCGTCCCGTGTGAACAGCGATGAATGAATTCATTCAATGCACTTTCCCCCCCGGGTGCACGAGTGTTATGAAGCCGGGCTATCGTTCCCCGAGCTCGGCTGAACACTTGCGGCGTCCCCCGGGGGACCTGCACGGCGGTTAGCCCTGGTCCCGCGTCCCGTGTGAACAGCGATGAATGAATTCATTCAATGCACTTTCCCCCCCGGGTGCACGAGTGTTATGGGTCCCGGCTATCGTTCCCCGAGCTCGGCTGAACACTTGCGGCGTCCCCCGGGGGACCTGCACGGCGGTTAGCCCTGGTCCCGCGTCCCGTGTGAACAGCGATGAATGAATTCATTCAATGCACGCCCCCCCCCCGGGTGCACGAGTGTTATGGGTCCCGGCTATCGTTCCCCGAGCTCGGCTGAACACTTGCGGCGTCCCCCGGGGGACCTGCACGGCGGTTAGCCCTGGTCCCGCGTCCCGTGTGAACAGCGATGAATGAATTCATTCAATGCACGCCCCCCCCCGGGTGCACGAGTGTTATGGGTCCCGGCTATCGTTCCCCGAGCTCGGCTGAACACTTGCGGCGTCCCCCGGGGGACCTGCACGGCGGTTAGCCCTGGTCCCGCGTCCCGTGTGAACAGCGATGAATGAATTCATTCAATGCACGCCCCCCCCCGGGTGCACGAGTGTTATGGGTCCCGGCTATCGTTCCCCGAGCTCGGCTGAACACTTGCGGCGTCCCCCGGGGGACCTGCACGGCGGTTAGCCCTGGTCCCGCGTCCCGTGTGAACAGCGATGAATGAATTCATTCAATGCACGCCCCCCCCCCGGGTGCACGAGTGTTATGGGTCCCGGCTGGAGATCCGCGAGCTCGGCTGAACACCTGCGGCGTCCCCCGGGGGACCTGCACGGCGGTTAGCCCTGGTCCCGCGTCCCGTGTGAACAGCGATGAATGAATTCATTCAATGCACGCCCCCCCCCGGGTGCACGAGTGTTATGGGTCCCGGCTATCGTTCCCCGAGCTCGGCTGAACACTTGCGGCGTCCCCCGGGGGACCTGCACGGCGGTTAGCCCTGGTCCCGCGTCCCGTGTGAACAGCGATGAATGAATTCATTCAATGCACGCCCCCCCCCGGGTGCACGAGTGTTATGGGTCCCGGCTATCGTTCCCCGAGCTCGGCTGAACACTTGCGGCGTCCCCCGGGGGACCTGCACGGCGGTTAGCCCTGGTCCCGCGTCCCGTGTGAACAGCGATGAATGAATTCATTCAATGCACGCCCCCCCCCGGGTGCACGAGTGTTATGGGTCCCGGCTATCGTTCCCCGAGCTCGGCTGAACACTTGCGGCGTCCCCCGGGGGACCTGCACGGCGGTTAGCCCTGGTCCCGCGTCCCGTGTGAACAGCGATGAATGAATTCATTCAATGCACGCCCCCCCCCCGGGTGCACGAGTGTTATGGGTCCCGGCTGGAGATCCGCGAGCTCGGCTGAACACCTGCGCAAGCGCCGCTGCGGAGACCCGTTAGAAGCAGCCCCGAAGGCCAGCGAAAATAGCCGAGAGTTAAGCCCCTCCCCGCCGTGGCTTCGTCAGCCACTCGCCGCTTCAAGAGGGACGGGCCTCTGGTCATGTCATGTCATAAATCACATGACCAGAGGCCCGCCCATCCTGACGTTGCGGAAGTTTGCCGAAGACACAGCGGGGAGAGGCTTAACTCTCGGCTATTTTCGGACCCGGCGAGAAGGCAGCAGGACGCTCTATTCACGGCTAACTCCCCGCGGTCCCCTCTGACCGATCGGAGCCGGTTTAGCGCTCCAGGCAGTCGGATACTTTAGCGCCTCAGCAGCGGGGGCGACGACCTCTAACATTCCCCGGGGAGCTGCCCGAGTGTAAGGCCGGGACCCCCCGTCTGCTGGGGGAAAAAAATACCTGCACGTCCCCCCCCCGTGTGCCACGGGTGTTATGAGCTCGGGCTGAACACTTGCTCGTCCCCCCCGCCCCCGGGGAGCTGCACGGCGGAACAGCGATGAATGAATTCATTAAATGCACTTTCCCCCCGGGTGCACGAGTGTTATGGGTCCCGGCTGGAGATCCGCGAGCTCGGCTGAACACTTGCGGCGGTTAGCCCTGGTCCCGCGTCCCGTGTGAACAGCGATGAATGAATTCATTCAATGCACTTTCCCCCCCGGGTGCACGAGTGTTATGAAGCCGGGCTATCGTTCCCCGAGCTCGGCTGAACACTTGCGGCGTCCCCCGGGGGACCTGCACGGCGGTTAGCCCTGGTCCCCGCGTCCCGTGTGAACAGCGATGAATGAATTCATTCAATGCACTTTCCCCCCCGGTGCACGAGTGTTATGGGTCCCGGCTATCGTTCCCCGAGCTCGGCTGAACACTTGCGGCGTCCCCCGGGGGACCTGCACGGCGGTTAGCCCTGGTCCCGCGTCCCGTGTGAAACAGCGATGAATGAATTCATTCAATGCACGCCCCCCCCCCCGGGTGCACGAGTGTTATGGGTCCCGGCTATCGTTCCCCGAGCTCGGCTGAACACTTGCGGCGTCCCCCGGGGGACCTGCACGGCGGTTAGCCCTGGTCCCGCGTCCCGTGTGAACAGCGATGAATGAATTCATTCAATGCACGCCCCCCCCCGGGTGCCACGAGTGTTATGGGTCCCGGCTATCGTTCCCCGAGCTCGGTCTGAACACTTGCGGCGTCCCCCGGGGGACCTGCACGGCGGTTAGCCCTGGTCCCGCGTCCCGTGTGAACAGCGATGAATGAATTCATTCAATGCACGCCCCCCCCCCGGGTGCACGAGTGTTATGGGTCCCGGCTATCGTTCCCCGAGCTCGGCTGAACACTTGCGGCGTCCCCCGGGGGACCTGCACGGCGGTTAGCCCTGGTCCCGCGTCCCGTGTGAACAGCGATGAATGAATTCATTCAATGCACGCCCCCCCCCCGGGTGCACGAGTGTTATGGGTCCCGGCTGGAGATCCGCGAGCTCGGCTGAACACCTGCGGCGTCCCCCGGGGGACCTGCACGGCGGTTAGCCCTGGTCCCCGCGTCCCGTGTGAACAGCGATGAATGAATTCATTCAATGCACGCCCCCCCCCGGGTGCACGAGTGTTATGGGTCCCGGCTATCGTTCCCCGAGCTCGGCTGAACACTTGCGGCGTCCCCCGGGGGACCTGCACGGCGGTTAGCCCTGGTCCCGCGTCCCGTGTGAACAGCGATGAATGAATTCATTCAATGCACGCCCCCCCCCGGGTGCACGAGTGTTATGGGTCCCGGCTATCGTTCCCCGAGCTCGGCTGAACACTTGCGGCGTCCCCCGGGGGACCTGCACGGCGGTTAGCCCTGGTCCCGCGTCCCGTGTGAACAGCGATGAATGAATTCATTCAATGCACGCCCCCCCCCGGGTGCACGAGTGTTATGGGTCCCGGCTATCGTTCCCCGAGCTCGGCTGAACACTTGCGGCGTCCCCCGGGGGACCTGCACGGCGGTTAGCCCTGGTCCCGCGTCCCGTGTGAACAGCGATGAATGAATTCATTCAATGCACGCCCCCCCCCCGGGTGCACGAGTGTTATGGGTCCCGGCTGGAGATCCGCGAGCTCGGCTGAACACCTGCGCAAGCGCCGCTGCGGAGACCCGTTACCCGAAGGCCAGCGAAAATAGCCGAGAGTTAAGCCCCTCCCCGCCGTGGCTTCGTCAGCCACTCGCCGCTTCAAGAGGGACGGGCCTCTGGTCATGTCATGTCATAAATCACATGACCAGAGGCCCGCCCATCCTGACGTTGCGGAAGTTTGCCGAAGACACAGCGGGGAGAGGCTTAACTCTCGGCTATTTTCGGACCCGGCGAGAAGGCAGCAGGACGCTCTATTCACGGCTAACTCCCCGCGGTCCCCTCTGACCGATCGGAGCCGGTTTAGCGCTCCAGGCAGTCGGATACTTTAGCGCCTCAGCAGCGGGGGCGACGACCTCTAACATTCCCCGGGGAGCTGCCCGAGTGTAAGGCCGGGACCCCCCGTCTGCTGGGGGAAAAAAATACCTGCACGTCCCCCCCCGTGTGCACGGGTGTTATGAGCTCGGGCTGAACACTTGCTCGTCCCCCCCGCCCCCGGGGAGCTGCACGGCGGAACAGCGATGAATGAATTCATTAAATGCACTTTCCCCCCGGGTGCACGAGTGTTATGGGTCCCGGCTGGAGATCCGCGAGCTCGGCTGAACACTTGCGGCGGTTAGCCCTGGTCCCGCGTCCCGTGTGAACAGCGATGAATGAATTCATTCAATGCACTTTCCCCCCCGGGTGCACGAGTGTTATGAAGCCGGGCTATCGTTCCCCGAGCTCGGCTGAACACTTGCGGCGTCCCCCGGGGGACCTGCACGGCGGTTAGCCCTGGTCCCGCGTCCCGTGTGAACAGCGATGAATGAATTCATTCAATGCACTTTCCCCCCGGGTGCACGAGTGTTATGGGTCCCGGCTATCGTTCCCCGAGCTCGGCTGAACACTTGCGGCGTCCCCCGGGGGACCTGCACGGCCGGTTAGCCCTGGTCCCGCGTCCCGTGTGAACAGCGATGAATGAATTCATTCAATGCACGCCCCCCCCCCCGGGTGCACGAGTGTTATGGGTCCCGGCTATCGTTCCCCGAGCTCGGCTGAACACTTGCGGCGTCCCCCGGGGACCTGCACGGCGGTTAGCCCTGGTCCCGCGTCCCGTGTGAACAGCGATGAATGAATTCATTCAATGCACGCCCCCCCCCGGGTGCACGAGTGTTATGGGTCCCGGCTATCGTTCCCCGAGCTCGGCTGAACACTTGCGGCGTCCCCCGGGGGACCTGCACGGCGGTTAGCCCTGGTCCCGCGTCCCGTGTGAACAGCGATGAATGAATTCATTCAATGCACGCCCCCCCCCGGGTGCACGAGTGTTATGGGTCCCGGCTATCGTTCCCCGAGCTCGGCTGAACACTTGCGGCGTCCCCCGGGGGACCTGCACGGCGGTTAGCCCTGGTCCCGCGTCCCGTGTGAACAGCGATGAATGAATTCATTCAATGCACGCCCCCCCCCCGGGTGCACGAGTGTTATGGGTCCCGGCTGGAGATCCGCGAGCTCGGCTGAACACCTGCGGCGTCCCCCGGGGGACCTGCACGGCGGTTAGCCCTGGTCCCGCGTCCCGTGTGAACAGCGATGAATGAATTCATTCAATGCACGCCCCCCCCCGGGTGCACGAGTGTTATGGGTCCCGGCTATCGTTCCCCGAGCTCGGCTGAACACTTGCGGCGTCCCCCGGGGGACCTGCACGGCGGTTAGCCCTGGTCCCGCGTCCCGTGTGAACAGCGATGAATGAATTCATTCAATGCACGCCCCCCCCCGGGTGCACGAGTGTTATGGGTCCCGGCTATCGTTCCCCGAGCTCGGCTGAACACTTGCGGCGTCCCCCGGGGACCTGCACGGCGGTTAGCCCTGGTCCCGCGTCCCGTGTGAACAGCGATGAATGAATTCATTCAATGCACGCCCCCCCCCGGGTGCACGAGTGTTATGGGTCCCGGCTATCGTTCCCCGAGCTCGGCTGAACACTTGCGGCGTCCCCCGGGGGACCTGCACGGCGGTTAGCCCTGGTCCCGCGTCCCGTGTGAACAGCGATGAATGAATTCATTCAATGCACGCCCCCCCCCCGGGTGCACGAGTGTTATGGGTCCCGGCTGGAGATCCGCGAGCTCGGCTGAACACCTGCGCAAGCGCCGCTGCGGAGACCCGTTAGAAGCAGCCCCGAAGGCCAGCGAAAATAGCCGAGAGTTAAGCCCCTCCCCGCCGTGGCTTCGTCAGCCACTCGCCGCTTCAAGAGGGACGGGCCTCTGGTCATGTCATGTCATAAATCACATGACCAGAGGCCCGCCCATCCTGACGTTGCGGAAGTTTTGCCGAAGACACAGCGGGGAGAGGCTTAACTCTCGGCTATTTTCGGACCCGGCGAGAAGGCAGCAGGACGCTCTATTCACGGCTAACTCCCCGCGGTCCCCTCTGACCGATCGGAGCCGGTTTAGCGCTCCAGGCAGTCGGATACTTTAGCGCCTCAGCAGCGGGGGCGACGACCTCTAACATTCCCCGGGGAGCTGCCCGAGTGTAAGGCCGGGACCCCCGTCTGCTGGGGGAAAAAAATACCTGCACGTCCCCCCCCGTGTGCACGGGTGTTATGAGCTCGGGCTGAACACTTGCTCGTCCCCCCGCCCCCGGGGAGCTGCACGGCGGAACAGCGATGAATGAATTCATTAAATGCACTTTCCCCCCGGGTGCACGAGTGTTATGGGTCCCGGCTGGAGATCCGCGAGCTCGGCTGAACACTTGCGGCGGTTAGCCCTGGTCCCGCGTCCCGTGTGAACAGCGATGAATGAATTCATTCAATGCACTTTCCCCCCCCGGGTGCACGAGTGTTATGAAGCCGGGCTATCGTTCCCCGAGCTCGGCTGAACACTTGCGGCGTCCCCCGGGGGACCTGCACGGCGGTTAGCCCTGGTCCCGCGTCCCGTGTGAACAGCGATGAATGAATTCATTCAATGCACTTTCCCCCCCGGGTGCACGAGTGTTATGGGTCCCGGCTATCGTTCCCACGAGCTCGGCTGAACACTTGCGGCGTCCCCCGGGGGACCTGCACGGCGGTTAGCCCTGGTCCCGCGTCCCGTGTGAACAGCGATGAATGAATTCATTCAATGCACGCCCCCCCCCCGGGTGCACGAGTGTTATGGGTCCCGGCTATCGTTCCCCGAGCTCGGCTGAACACTTGCGGCGTCCCCCGGGGGACCTGCACGGCGGTTAGCCCTGGTCCCGCGTCCCGTGTGAACAGCGATGAATGAATTCATTCAATGCACGCCCCCCCCCGGGTGCACGAGTGTTATGGGTCCCGGCTATCGTTCCCCGAGCTCGGCTGAACACTTGCGGCGTCCCCCGGGGGACCTGCACGGCGGTTAGCCCTGGTCCCCGCGTCCCGTGTGAACAGCGATGAATGAATTCATTCAATGCACGCCCCCCCCCGGGTGCACGAGTGTTATGGGTCCCGGCTATCGTTCCCCGAGCTCGGCTGAACACTTGCGGCGTCCCCCGGGGGACCTGCACGGCGGTTAGCCCTGGTCCCGCGTCCCGTGTGAACAGCGATGAATGAATTCATTCAATGCACGCCCCCCCCCCGGGTGCACGAGTGTTATGGGTCCCCGGCTGGAGATCCGCGAGCTCGGCTGAACACCTGCGGCGTCCCCCGGGGGACCTGCACGGCGGTTAGCCCTGGTCCCGCGTCCCGTGTGAACAGCGATGAATGAATTCATTCAATGCACGCCCCCCCCCCGGGTGCACGAGTGTTATGGGTCCCGGCTATCGTTCCCCGAGCTCGGCTGAACACTTGCGGCGTCCCCCGGGGGACCTGCACGGCGGTTAGCCCTGGTCCCGCGTCCCGTGTGAACAGCGATGAATGAATTCATTCAATGCACGCCCCCCCCCGGGTGCACGAGTGTTATGGGTCCCGGCTATCGTTCCCCGAGCTCGGCTGAACACTTGCGGCGTCCCCCGGGGGACCTGCACGGCGGTTAGCCCTGGTCCCGCGTCCCGTGTGAACAGCGATGAATGAATTCATTCAATGCACGCCCCCCCCCGGGTGCACGAGTGTTATGGGTCCCGGCTATCGTTCCCCGAGCTCGGCTGAACACATTGCGGCGTCCCCCGGGGGACCTGCACGGCGGTTAGCCCTGGTCCCGCGTCCCGTGTGAACAGCGATGAATGAATTCATTCAATGCACGCCCCCCCCCGGGTGCACGAGTGTTATGGGTCCCGGCTGGAGATCCGCGAGCTCGGCTGAACACCTGCGCAAGCGCCGCTGCGGAGACCCGTTAGAAGCAGCCCCGAAGGCCAGCGAAAATAGCCGAGAGTTAAGCCCCTCCCCGCCGTGGCTTCGTCAGCCACTCGCCGCTTCAAGAGGGACGGGCCTCTGGTCATGTCATGTCATAAATCACATGACCAGAGGCCCGCCCATCCTGACGTTGCGGAAGTTTGCCGAAGACACAGCGGGGAGAGGCTTAACTCTCGGCTATTTTCGGGACCCGGCGAGAAGGCAGCAGGACGCTCTATTCACGGCTAACTCCCCGCGGTCCCCTCTGACCGATCGGAGCCGGTTTAGCGCTCCAGGCAGTCGGATACTTTAGCGCCTCAGCCAGCGGGGGCGACGACCTCTAACATTCCCCGGGGAGCTGCCCGAGTGTAAGGCCGGGACCCCCGTCTGCTGGGGGAAAAAAATACCTGCACGTCCCCCCCCGTGTGCACGGGTGTTATGAGCTCGGGCTGAACACTTGCTCGTCCCCCCCGCCCCCGGGGAGCTGCACGGCGGAACAGCGATGAATGAATTCATTAAATGCACTTTCCCCCCGGGTGCACGAGTGTTATGGGTCCCGGCTGGAGATCCGCGAGCTCGCTGAACACTTGCGGCGGTTAGCCCTGGTCCCGCGTCCCGTGTGAACAGCGATGAATGAATTCATTCAATGCACTTTCCCCCCCGGGTGCACGAGTGTTATGAAGCCGGGCTATCGTTCCCCGAGCTCGGCTGAACACTTGCGGCGTCCCCCGGGGGACCTGCACGGCGGTTAGCCCTGGTCCCGCGTCCCGTGTGAACAGCGATGAATGAATTCATTCAATGCACTTTCCCCCCCGGGTGCACGAGTGTTATGGGTCCCGGCTATCGTTCCCCGAGCTCGCTGAACACTTGCGGCGTCCCCCGGGGGACCTGCACGGCGGTTAGCCCTGGTCCCGCGTCCCGTGTGAACAGCGATGAATGAATTCATTCAATGCACGCCCCCCCCCCGGGTGCACGAGTGTTATGGGTCCCGGCTATCGTTCCCCGAGCTCGGCTGAACACTTGCGGCGTCCCCCGGGGGACCTGCACGGCGGTTAGCCCTGGTCCCGCGTCCCGTGTGAACAGCGATGAATGAATTCATTCAATGCACGCCCCCCCCCGGGTGCACGAGTGTTATGGGTCCCGGCTATCGTTCCCCGAGCTCGGCTGAACACTTGCGGCGTCCCCCGGGGGACCTGCACGGCGGTTAGCCCTGGTCCCGCGTCCCGTGTGAACAGCGATGAATGAATTCATTCAATGCACGCCCCCCCCCGGGTGCACGAGTGTTATGGGTCCCGGCTATCGTTCCCCGAGCTCGGCTGAACACTTGCGGCGTCCCCCGGGGGACCTGCACGGCGGTTAGCCCTGGTCCCCGCGTCCCGTGTGAACAGCGATGAATGAATTCATTCAATGCACGCCCCCCCCCGGGTGCACGAGTGTTATGGGTCCCGGCTGGAGATCCGCGAGCTCGGCTGAACACCTGCGGCGTCCCCCGGGGGACCTGCACGGCGGTTAGCCCTGGTCCCGCGTCC